>NC_048222.1:119891178-119963613 GCF_002007445.2 Ailuropoda melanoleuca
TGGGCCCCTGCTCAGTGGGCAGTCTGCTTCTCTCTCTCCCTCTGCCCCTACCCCACCCCCCACTCATGCTCTCTCTCAAATAAATAAGTAAAATATTTTTAAAAATACATATAACAAAATTAGGAACTCATTCCATGGCATTATCATTAGATTAGATTTAGCTGAATTAGTGGATTGAAAAATAAATTAGAAAATGTCCAGAACAAAGCACAGAGACATAAAGGAGTTGAAAAAATACCAAAAAACCTGCAAAGAAAATTATGTTACTTAGTGAAACAGTCCAGCAAATATTTAATCGGAGTCCCAAAAGCAAAAGATGGAAATCGTAAAGAAGTAATACTTGATGTAACGATAGTCAAAGTAATTTTAAAAGTTGATGACAGTGATCAAATCACAAATTCAAGGGGCGCCTGGGTGGCACAGCGGTTGGGGGTCTGCCTTCGGCTCAGGGCGTGATCCCGGTGTTGTGGGATCGAGCCCCACATCAGGCTCCTCTGCTGAGANCTGCTTCCTCTCCCACTCCCTCTGCTTGTGTTCCCTCTCTCGCTGGCTGTCTCTATCTCTGTCGAATAAATAAATAAAATCTTTAAAAAAAATCACAAATTCAAAAAAATTATAAAATGCAAAATGATACATACAGAGAAAACTATATCTAGACACATCAGAGTAAAACAAAAAACAAAAGACCAAAAAAAAAAAAAGTGCTAAAGCATCCAAAGGAAAATAATTTTATCTTCTAAGAAACTATAATAAAACCGACAGCTAATTTTTTGACAGGAAAAAATAAAATCTACAGCTAGAAGATAATAAAATAACATCTTCATATTATTTATAGAATATAACTGCCAACCTAAAAGTCTATGCCCACCCAAAATATGCCTCAAAAAGGAAAGCAAAATAAATGCACTTCCTGGCAAACAAAAGATCTAAAAGTACCTATACCGAGCTTTAAGAAGTTAAGGATGCATGTTGTAAACTCCTGAGCAACTTCTAGTAATAATAATGTAATGCATCATAATGAGGTTTTAAGATTAAAAAATAAAATAATAAAAATACTGGATTAATCCAAAAAAGGCAAGGAAGTAGGAAAAGATGTGTATGAATATAAGAAAAAATAGAAAAACAAGTAAAAATATAGTTAATTTAAATAAAAATATAGCAACAATTAAATTTAATGAACCCAGTCTAAATGCACTATTTAAAAGACAAAGTGCGACAGATTGGATAAAAAAACAAAATCCAACTATGTACTTTTACTAGACATACATCAAATACGTACATAGAGAAACTTTATTTATTTATTTATTTATTTAGTTAGTTAGTTTTAAAGATTTTATTTATTCATTTGTCAGAGAGCGAGCAAGAGAGCACAAGCAGGGCGAGCCCCAGAGGGAGAGGGAGAAGCAGACTCCCTGCTGAGCAGGGAGCCTAATGTGGGACTTGATCCCAGGACCCTGGGACCATGACCTGAGAGCCAAAGGCAGATGCTTAACAGACTAAGCCACCAGGCACCCCCATACAGAAATGTTAATAAAAGTTAAAAAAATGAACTATACCAACACGAAGCAGGCAGAACAAAAAACTATTGTATACTAATATTATATACTATATATACACATATTTTATGTTATATAATAGCTAATGTCAGACAAAATACAGTTTATATTTAGAAAAATTGTTAGTTATAATAAACTTCATTTAATAATCATAACAGTATCAATCTATCAGGAAGATATAAAAATTCTAAATACATAAGAACTCATTTCAGTTATCTTTTCCTGTGTAACAAAACTACCTCAAAATATAGTGCTTTAAATAATACTTTATTATTTTCATGATTCTGAAGGTTGACTGAGCTCAGCTGGCTAATTTTCACTCAGATTCTCACGTGGTTGCAATCAGACGCCAGCTGGTGCTGGTGACACCTGAAAGCTTCACTCAATTTGCTGTCCAACATGATTTGCTTGTACGTACATACACTTGTACCTACATACACACACACACATGCAAGAACAGCAAAGTAAAAGCAAAAACATCATAAAAACAGCAATATAAGAAAACAAAAATAGAAACCCACACCTACTGTTGAAGATGAAGCTCAAATGGAATCCTCATACGTTATTGCAGGTGTGAACTCGGTACAGCCACTTCAGAAAACTGATATTATGTATTAAAGGTGAACACACTCAGAATCTATGCAAATATATGCGTATTACAACATAAGTCCAGCAATATTTGAAGTGGCACGATTCAAAGAGTGTCAAATGGGAAATAGCCCATATGTCCATCAGCACTAAAATTAATAAAGCAATGATAGTATATTCCCACACTCATTACCATCTAAATGTNCACAACATAAGTCCAGCAATATAAGTGGCACGATTCAAAGAGTGTCAAATGGGAAATAGGCCATATGTCCATCAGCACTAAAATTAATAAAGCAATGATAGTATATTCCCACACTCATTACCATCTAAATGTAAAAGGAATGAACTGGTGTTACAAATAAAATACGGCAAAATCTGGGAACAAATCATTTAGATGGTGAGAGACACACCTAAAAGAGCACACACTGTGTGCTTCCATTTAAATAATACTAAAAAAAAAAAGTGAACTTAAAAGTCAGGATGGTGTTTATTTATGAAGTATGGAAGAGATTAGGAGGGGCAAATCATTTCTGTGTGAAATAATACACGCTTCTGGTTTTAAGCTGCAAAGTATTGTGGTATTTTGCTATACAATAATGAATGCATGCCCTGACTTTAGGGTATATCCCTGGCTAAATGCAAGACCGCCTTTATAAAGAAAAACTATCATTATAAAAAACTTTTAATATATTGAATGTCAGGGATCTTATTCTCTCACATGCATGTTTACTCCATTCTTGAACAGTCTGAGTTATTAAATATTATCATGTTTCCTAATTCTGCAGTTACCTGATTCTAATTAGCAGCACACAGAAAAAGGTAACTCTCTCTTAATAAGACATCCCCTTGCTCATGTGAGAAGCAAACTGGTAGATTTATTTTAGGTATTTATACCTTTATGGCTTCTGCATACATATACAAAATACAAGTTCAGCACTTCTGCTAATTTTACCCACTAAAAGTTTCCAGAAAGAAGAAACTCTCATGAATTCCCGCTAAGAAATGACAGACCAAAAGGATTAGTACTGCCCCAGGTTCTAAAGGTCAATGGGTTTGTTAAAAAGGGAGGATGAAGGATTTCCTGAAGCCAAGTCTCCACCATCAAAAATGTCCTCTCTGGTTTCCAGAAACCCAGATCAGCAGGCTGCTTACAAGGCAATATTTATAAATCTTTTATGAAAGGGTCAATGCTAGGGTATTGCAATACAAGCTATCATCACTAGAAGTAATGTAAAGGTCCTGCTAAAGGCTATTGGGGTAGGTCCAGCATACACGGTGACAAAGCAGTATCACCCACGCTAGTCGTGTAAGAACTAGGAGGATTATTGTAATTAAATTTCAGCTTTCTTAATGAATAACCTATAATTAACTACACAATGACTCATACTGGAAGATATTCAAATAGTCCTCAGAAAAATTTAAAACATGTTCATATTTTTAAGATTTGTATCTCAAAATGCTTAAATTAATGATTAGAAGTCATATATAAAATAAATTTTCAAAGAAAACCTTGCGATACTGAAGTTTGAATAGCATTTATAAAATCCCATGGCCTTGATTCCATATAAATAATGCAGATAGATTATTCATTTATAAAGTGTTTGGAGAAACAGACCTCAGGAGGATTTCTATTGCTGATACTAAGCAGATTTGACATCTTAAAAATTAGCCTGATTCATAATACCAACAAGTCTGGATTTAATATAACATTTTTAAAAAAAACATGGTTGAACTCATAAGTTAAAAGACAAAAGAAGACAAATAAAAAACCACCTTTGACCCCCAAATGGAAGACAGTGGAAAACAGAGGTGTCAAAATATAGCTGAACTACAGCTATTTGGGGAGTATATTCTGACATCGGAACCAAGAGGCTTGCAGTTTAACTACTTTTTGGAGAACTGGAAACAATACCCTGGGTCTACAAAAATTGTTGGGTTAAATCTGAGACCAGTGGAAAACAAAAATGTTAACCACAAGGGTAGTAGGAAAAATACGCCCACTTAGAAAGAGGTATGATTAGAAAGTTTCTAATGGCACTGAATGGGGAATACATAGCCATGAAAAATTGAAAATTTGGACCTAACTTCATGCCGCTTTGGAGTTTGAGTTTAAAGTATGAATGTATTACAGGAACTCCCAAACTAAGAAACTAAAAATTAACCTAAAATCACATGCAATAGTAGCATCTGAATTCACCTAAAAAAGCAACTTTTCTCTGAAGAGATATTAGAGTGGGCTCCACAGGATTTCTACAGATAACATCCCACCTTAAAGCCTCATGATCCTAAATCGTCAAACACACAAGGAAGCAACTCTGAGAATCAGTAGAAACAATACCACAGCACAATTAATCTGCTCAAAAATTAAGGTATTAAGTAATCAGATATAAAATACAAATAGGTATATAAAGTTTTAAAAGAAATGGAAGGTAAAGTCATAGCTGTGATTTAAGAATAAAGTGTTGTGAAACAAGTCCAAGTATATTTGATGACAAGTCAAATTCATTTTCTAGACTTGACAAATGTAATCTTTTCCAATAAGAATCTAGAGCTAAGTTAGTCAAGTGGGTATGGATGACAAGAGAATGACACTGGATGCGGATCTGAAGAAATTACTCAGATTTGTAGCACACTTTTAGAAGAAGCAGAAATAAGAGCTGATAAAAATTATGGATGATAAAATGTTCCAAAATTTGCCTTTTTGGATTTCCAAAAGAAGAAAAAAGAGAAAACGAGGGGCAGGCTATACTAAAAAATAATGTAATAACTGAGAGTGACTTAGAATTGATAAATGCAAAACAAACAAACAAAGACATGAATCATCTTATTAGGAAACATGACACATCCCAAACAGAATATATGTTTAAAAATCCAAACTATGAAAGATTATATTTTTACAAAGATGACTGCAACAGTGTCTTATATTCCAGATACTTTTCTATAGTGTAACCATACCATTCTCCCTCTAAGAGGAGGAATTGAATTCCCCTTTCCTTGAATCTGGGATGACCTTGGGATCTGTTTTTAAACCACAGAATGTGGAGGAAATGATGCAACTTAACTTCCACAGTTTGGTCAGAAGAGGTCACATGGCTTCTGCCTCTTTTCAAATATTTGTTTTGGGGAGATTCCCTCCCAGATACCCCTCTCTTGGAACTCAGCTGGATGCCATGAGATGCTCAAGCTGCATAGGGAGGCCATAGGTAGGTGCATCACTCAACTGTTCAAGTTGAACCTTGCCTTAGAGTCATGGCAGCTGAGGTATCAAACACTTAAGTGAAGAGGTCCCCTAATAATTCCAGGCCTCAGTTGTTCAAATCTTCTCTGCTGTCTCTCCCAGACATTTAGGAGCAGAGAGAAGTTGTCTCTGCTGTGTCCTCCCTGGATTCTTGACCCATAATAAGCATAATAATATAGCTCTTCTATGCCTCTACATTTAGGATGCTAAAGAACATTTACCTAGGACAGTCCCCTGCAGAATAACAAAGGAAATTAGAAGATCTTAAAATCAGTCTCGGGGCACCTTGGTGGCTCAGTAGGTTAAGCACCTGCCTTGGGCTCAGGTCATGATCTTGAGGTCCTGAAGTGGAGTCCCACACACTGCTCCCTGCTCAGCAGTGAATCTCCTTCTCCTTCTTCCCCCACACCCCCCTGTGGTCATGTGCTCATACTCTCTCTCTCAAATAAATAAAATCTTAAAAAAAAAAAAAATCTCACAATTTGCTATTCACATATTTATTAAAATTCTTGTATCAAGAATATACAAAAAATACTCTAGCAAAAGACATAAACCTGATAGAAATAAATATTCAAAATTGACAAAAACTAAAAAGACAATAATAGAAGATAAATATATGGCCAATAAGCATAAGACATTCGACTACATTAGTCTTTGGGGAATGCAAATAAAAAACACATTTGGTAGAACTCACCATACCACAAATGTTAAAATGAAAAAGGTGAAAAACACCAAACAATAAAAAAAATTGAATGAAAAGCAAGTGAAAGCCATATAAACTCCTGGTGAGAGTGTAAATTGGCACAACTCTTTAAGAAATGTTTTTGGTGAAATATACCTAACCTATAATCCAGCAAATTTAACTCCTAGGTATAATCCCAGCAGTATTGCATACATAGATTACCAAACAAAACAAAAACATGTACTAGGATATTCATAACTGCTCTTGTGAATTCGAATGTCATCAAAAGCAGAATGAGAGACTATGGACTCTGAGAAACAAACTGAGGCTTCAGAGGGGAGGGGGGTGGGGGAATGGGATAGACTGGTGATGGGTAGTAAGGAGGGCACATATTGCATGGTGCACTGGGTGTTATACGCAACTAATGAATCATCTAACTTTACATCAGAAACCAGGGATGTACTATATGGTGACTAACATAATATAATAAAAAAACATTTAAAAAAAGCAGAATGGACAAATATATTTTGACATATTCATACAACGGAATACTCTATAGCAGTGAGAATAAACACCACCAGCATAAATGCATAAATCTCCCAAACACAATGTTGAGCAAAAGAAGTAAACACAAAAGAGTACGTACTACATAAACCCTCTTATGTAAATCCAAAAGCAGGAAAAAAACTAATAAAGTTTATTAGAAGACTTAATAATATGTACCAATGAGAGGAAAGAGCTAGTAATTCTAAAGGAGCTTGAGATCAGAGTTCTGGGGTATCAGTAGTGCATTATTTCTTCATAGATGGTTGTACTGGTTCAATTTATGGATTATATTCAGGTGTAAACTTTTAATACCTTTTTGATATTTAATATACTTTATAAAGACAGGTGTTTTTTATTTTTGTTTTTTGTTGCTTTTTTCTTAAAAACAATTGGCGAGGTACAGCGTGTTTTCTACAAAGGCATCAAAACAGCAAAAGGAAGCTACGATACAGTTGGATCATATCTTAAAAAGACTGAAGGAAAATAATTGTCAATCAAGAATTTTATATCTGACTAAATTATTTAGAAGTGGGGGTGAAATAAAATACATTAAAAAGAACAAAATGAACAGATTTATTCATAACAGGGATTTCTAAAATAAAGTCTCTCCAATCTGCAGAAATTTTCACACGTATAAATAACTAGATACCAGAATTTGTGAATCAGCATATTTGAGCAGTGCCAGGATATATGGGTTTTTAAAAAACCATTTCCTACACTTTAAAATGCAGTTAAGGTTAACAATGGCTAGGATTAGGAAACTTTTATATTTAAATTCTAGGACTGAGAAAATAGTGATGTCTCTATTCAGGTTACCAGGTACTAAAAATATCACTTATACTCCTAATTGTTTTGTTTTGTTTTGTTTCCTTCAGTTAGATTGTAAATTCCTTTTAGAGTATTTTTTTTTTCTTTAACTTCCTGGTGTGATGCGTAGTGGTCATTTCACTTTGGAAAACAATTCTGAAACTGAGTTTATAATTGTTTGTTAGATGGTCTATTCAATTTAATTGTATTATTTTGGACCAAAAGTTTTTCTCTTTTTAGTTGACAGTTTCCTCTAGAAATTTTCCCAATAACCCTTGAAAAAACATGTGTGTACATACACACATGTACAAATATATATAAACACAAATCTGTTAGAAACAAATGGAAAAAAATGTGTGTGTGATGTGTGCGTGTGTGTATCAGTGAAAGAGCAATGGTTTCATGTACTTGTTCAAAGCTATCACTTGTTCGACCAGGCCCATGTTATGAGTAAATCTTAATCAATTCACTTTTTGTAACTGGGATAGCGTGTCCATTTCAATGCAATCAAGTTCGATATGAAGGAGCCACTTCATAATGTAGTGATTGAAAGTATTCACACCAGCACAAACAGCGCATATTTAAATATTGGCTTTAACAGTTATCTTGGACCAATCCCATAACTCTGTTTTGCCTCAGTTTTTTCACTTATAAATGTAGGAAATACAAACACAATGATAATTATATGTGTTAATTTATATAGAGGAAATGCCTGAACTTTCCTTTAACCAATAAGCAATGTGTTAGTAATTAATATGAAAAATTGTTTGCTATGAAATCATCTATATATTTCAAAAATCCCTACATTTAATTTGCTCATAATTTTCTTTATTTTAATTTGAGTTTTTACAGGATTCAAGTATATGTTCAACAGTCCATCTTTTCCATTTGAAAATATGCAACTTAAATTATGTTTCAAAAAACTTAAAAAAAGTGTTAACATAAAAAATAAAATAATAACTATAGATAAAACCATGACTAAATTTCAATTAAATTCAGATTATTTCTTTTTAATAATTTTGTATAATTTATTTCTCCCACTTCATAAACTTCTTTTTTTTTTTTTTTAAAGATTTTATTTATTTATTTGACAGAGACAGCCAGCGAGAGAGGAAACACAAGCAGGGAGAGTGGGAGAGGAAGAAGCAGGCTTCTTGCAGAGAAGCCTGATGTGGGGCTCGATCCCATAACACGGTGATCACGCCCTGAGCCGAAGGCCGACGCCCAACGACTGAGCCACCCAGGCGCCCCCACTTCATAAACTTCTAATCATGAAAAATGTATGCATGAAATAAGGCTTTAAAAAAATCTTTCCATAATTTCCTTTTAAATCTTAAATTTTTAAACCTCGGCCAAACAAGGCCAAAAACTGACCTTCTAAGGTAATGCAGAAAAGAGTTATTTCAGATGAAAGATAATGCCCACAAATTTGCCCACTTCTGACCATTAAAAGGTTTTGATCATTTCTTTACTTACGTTTGATGATGAAGGTGAAATACACTAATTGGGCTTTTCACTATTACTTGCTTAATCTTTTTCTTATCCAGATTTGAGGGAATATGTTTGATCTAATGATGTGATTTAGAATAAATTTCAATGAGTACAAGATGGAATTTTAAAAAGGTAATGAATTTAACTTCTGATGAACTGGAAATTCCATATAATCTAGTATAATACCAATTTGGAATATTCAAACAAATGAATATGTCAAGATAATGTATATTTATAAAATGTCTTAACAATTTCATGTAATTTCTGTATAAATTTCATTTATTAAAAAATTACTGATTCTAACAGTGGAAACTATACAAAATATTTAACAGTGGAAACTATACAAAATATTTAACAGTGGAAACTATACAAAATATTTAACAGTGGAAACTATACAAAATATTTAACAGTGGAAACTATACAAAATATTTAACAGTGGAAACTATACAAAATATTTAACAGTGGAAACTATACAAAATATTTAACAGTGGAAACTATACAAAATATTTAACAGTGGAAACTATACAAAATATTTAACAGTGGAAACTATACAAAATATTTAACAGTGGAAACTATACAAAATATTTAACAGTGGAAACTATACAAAATATTTAACAGTGGAAACTATACAAAATATTTAACAGTGGAAACTATACAAAATATTTAACAGTGGAAACTATACAAAATATTTAACAGTGGAAACTATACAAAATATTTAACAGTGGAAACTATACAAAATATTTAACAGTGGAAACTATACAAAATATTTAACAGTGGAAACTATACAAAATATTTAACAGTGGAAACTATACAAAATATTTAACAGTGGAAACTATACAAAATATTTAACAGTGGAAACTATACAAAATATTTAACAGTGGAAACTACACAAAATATTTAAAAATCTTAAATGAAAAATAATTTTAAATCATTTTTGAAGCACTTTTGTTTTGTGCTACTAAAACTTATAAAACATTGCACAGTTAAAGAAAGGAAGAGAAATTTGATTTTCTTGAACTCTATTTTAATATATATAATGGTAAAAGTTGTTTGTAGTTTCCACAAGTGGGATATAAAATCTTTTATATAGCTTTTGGACTTTCTTATTAAACAGCTGCTAATAGATCTTTAATCCAAATGAAAGATTTTAAGGTTCAAATCCAAAACAAAGATCTAAACAACAAAATTGAATTCACAAGAGATTAACAACCCAATCAAATATTATCAAACATCAATAAATAATTCTAGGAACAATGAAAAGTTTAAAAGCACAAAAGAGCATAATTGTAAGAGTTGGTATGTTAGCTAACGTTCTCTAGAAAAACGGAATCAATAAAAGATCGATGGATAGATAGATAAAATTCATGTTGTTTGTTTGTCTGTTTATTATAGGAATTGACTCATGCTTTTATGGAAGCTGAAAACTTCCATGATCTACAATCTGCAAACTGGAGAACTGAGAAAAACAGTGGGAAATTCAGTTTGAGTCAAAAGGTCTGACAGTCCAGGGTGCCAATGTCCATGTCCGGGGGCAAGAGAAGATGGATGTCCCAAATCAACCAGAGAGAAAATTTGCCTTTCCTCCGTCTTTTTGTTCTATTCAGGCTTTAAACAGGTTGGATGATGTCAAACCGCATTGGTAAGGGTGCTATTGTTTACTTGGTCTTGGCATTCAAATGCTAATCTCTCACAATCATACCCAGAAATAATGTTTTACCAGCCATCGGGGCATCCTTTAGCCAGTAAACTGACACATAAAATTAATGATCACAGCTACTTTATACTAGGTGTTTTAGAGTTCTGAAGAGACTGAGAGATGAATAGATTTTAAAACAATATGCAAGTATTTATTACTCAAAAAAAAATATATGATTTGAAAAGGAATTCAAGCTACCTAAAGCATTATATCAGTTTATTTACCATAGTGTACAATATATGGTCCTGACTTGGCACTTTTATCTCTATAATGAAAAAATGAAAGTTTAACTTAAAATTATCTCATGGAAACGTCTCTAGAAACTTAGTACTCCAAAGCCATTAAAAGAAAAAAAATGTGGGTCTCCCATGTAACATTTGATCTCGGGCTTGTAAGTTCAAGCCCCACGTTGAGGGTACAGTTTGCTTAAAAAAAATACATTAAAGGGCGCCTGGGTGGCACAGCGGTTGAGCTTCTGCCTTCGGCTCAGGGCGTGATCCCGGCGTTGTGGGATCGAGCCCCACATCAGGCTCTTCCGCTGGAAGCCTGCTTCTTCCTCTCCCATTCCCCCTGCTTGTGTTCCCTGTCTCGCTGGCTGTCTCTGTCTCTGTCGAATAAATAAATAAATTTAAAAAAAAATACATTAAAAAATGTGGGTCTTTATTAGAGAAAGTGAAAACTTATTAGCTACTGATTTTTTTTTTCATTTAATACTACTGTCATTTGTAAAAATTAGTAATTTGGCACTCTAATTTTCATATGACTCACAAAAAGTAAATACCAAGGCAGCACAATTATTATGGAAAACTGGATGTTAATTAAAAACAAACAAACAAACAAACAAAAAAACCCTATGCCTGTAGTCTTCTCTTCCATTTTATAGCTTTATGTCCTTGGGCAAGATACTTAAGCTATCTGATCATTAGTTTCTTCACATGTAAAATGAGGATACTAAAATAGGATATCTCTCATAAGCTTAAACTTAGGTACTTTACCTAAGCCAGGAAATAGATATTAGATTTTATTTTTAGTTGGGGTTTCCACTTTTCAATCAAGAGGAAGTCCTGGATGTAGTAGATCTTGTTTTCTAGAGAAAAAAAAAATGCACAGGCTAGCGATTTGTCAGGATTCCGAAGGGATTCTAAGAGTGGATAGGAAGGATGGATGATGACTTCCCCATGTGGCCTCCTCCAATTCTAATGATCTGTGACCACATTCTTTTCAGCGCCATCCATTGGTTTATTGTGTACTAGACAAGACCTGCAATGGGTGTGTCATTTGTTCAATTATATGATTTTATTTGAATGCTTAGTTCTATGATTCCTGTTTCCCCACTCATGTCCCAATGTGGTTTTGTATTCCACTTGCTTACCTGATACAGATTAAGGCATTGAACCCCAAATTTAACTCTAGAATCAAGCCAATATAAACTTGTCATTTATAAAGAGAAATAAAATAAGTAATGAAATCTTTATTTTACTTAAACTCCTATATTGTNCACTTGCTTACCTGATACAGATTAAGGCATTGAACCCCAAATTTAACTCTAGAATCAAGCCAATATAAACTTATCATTTATAAAGAGAAATAAAATAAGTAATGAAATCTTTATTTTACTTAAACTCCTATATTGTCTTGGCCTTGGCCTTTGTACACTGTCTATACAGACATACATAGGATATTCAACTGTCCATATGTTCTAAACAATGTTTATCTTCTGTCTAAATTTTATTAAATGTGTACTGTCATTTCCCCATATATGTCTTATTTTTAGATTTTACTTACTGTTACTTAAGGTATAAACTTTGGAATTATTTTCTCTATGCTCTTAACTCCAAAAAGAATTATTAATTTCTATCAAGTTTACCTCCAAAATTACTTTCAATGTTATTTAATTTTCTCAGTATCTGCTGTTGCCATCCTATTCTGGCCACGTTCTCAGCTGTATTACAGCAACAGGCTCAAACTGGTCTCCCTGGACCCCACAGCTATCTCAAACCTACCGGACAATCCATCCTTCACCCAGTCACCAAAACCACTATAAACTCCAAGTCTGACCATACCCATCTGTTGTTTAAACCCTTAAATTTTTCTGAATTAAGTCAAAACTTCTTAACATGATTTCCAAGTTCTTCATGATCAAGAAGCAGTTTTACACGCTAAGTGCTTTACTGAATTATTTTCAGTGCCATTAAGATGCCATGTTCATTATTTCCTAACTTACCTCTTTACCTTTGAGAGGACTGTCTTCTTTCCTAGAAATATTTTTTCTGTCACATTCATCAACTTTTCCTTGATCTATATGATTCCCATCAGTTTAAGTTTTCCTTCCCTGAGACTGCCTTTTCTGACCCCCCAGAACACTCAATTTGGAACATTTCAAACGTGAATTTATGCAACCGTAGGACCAAGTCCCTACCCTGTAAGAGAACTTGCCCTGTTCTGCATTTTCTTATTTACTCATTCCTTTCTTCTAGCAGAGTCTTTAGCACAGAGTGAACACTCAATTCTGTTTTCGAAAGAAGGACTAGAGAAAGGGAGGGAGGAAGGGAGGCAGAAAGTGAGGAAAGGAAGTAAGGGGATAAAAGAATGGTTAAAGCAAGAAGAAAAGTAAGAAAGTAATCTTTTAATTAAGAAATATTTAGCTGAGTTATCAATCTGTACTTCATTTGCAAGAATTAATCCAACTGTAGTAACAATAATGAAGTAAACATATTTTCATTTTCCTCAATATGGCATGCTAGGAATACCCACCAATGACATTTTTCAATATATGAAAATTATAACCAGGTTTTGACATTATTTTTAGATTGTTCTTAAAATCTGTTAAACCATGATGTGTTAAGCCAATTCATTGGAAGGGGGAAAAAAAAAACAAAGATATTCGGGGTGATAAAATTATAATTTCAAGAGAAAAACAGAAAACAATCTATTAGATATCTTTTCCTTAATAACACTACAACTTTTTAACATTTTAAAACTTTGTTATTTTAAGTGCTATAATCAGGTATTTAATTGAACAGAGCTGACAAAATATTAAAACGTGTAATGTATTTGCTCATTTGTTCAATACTTTTACTAATTCAATGAGATTCATATTCAGGTTAGTAATTTACTCAACTGCATGATTCATTATATCAGAACACTATTTAATTTGGAAGTCTCAGAGATAAAGTGATGATAGTCTGTATAAACATGTAAGTTAAATTATCTTGCTAATATGAAATTTAGAAGACATTAGACTGAGAACGTAAGATACAAAGTATGGAAAAGCTACAGTCAGAAAATACTAAGATAGGTTGCAGATTTATAAAACGAGAGAGAAAAATTCCAGCAATATCCTTATTCCAACTTGTTTTCAAATGCGGGTCCTAGCTCAGTGGTTTGAGGTGACTAATTCTTTATTTGCATAATAAATATTGAATCTGTATAAAGGTAAAAAATATTTGAAATCAGTGCTCAGTAATTCTTTGTGACCAAATTCTGAATTCAATTTGGAAAGAAAACCAGTATATAAATCTCTCAAAATAACATGTTTGCTAAACTGTCATTTAAAAATCATCATGGGGGGGTACCTGAGTGGCTCAGTTGGTTAAGCGTCTGACTTCGGCTCAGGTTATGATCTCGGAGTCCTGCAATCTTGCCCCTCGCATGGCACTGGGCTCCCTGCTCAGTGGATAGACTGCTTCCCCCTCTCCCACTGTGCCTCTCCCCACTCATGCTCACTCTCTCTCTCTCTCCCTCTCTCAAATAAATAAATAAAATCTTTACCAAAAAATTAAAAAATAAATATCATCATGGGCATGAGGAAATATTAATATAAATTTCAGAAAACAGGATGTAATTGTGAAAAACTTTTTCATTCAACTATAAGTGAGATCAAACTAAATATGTTCTTAGAAAAAAAGGGGGAGGAATTTCACAGAACCATTCTTCACCCTCCCCTTCACCCATCACTCCATCAATATCTTCAGCTTGCTTTCCCTCCCTCATCAGTCACCCTGTCCCCCATCCCCTTTTCTTCTGTTGCCTGTGTTTCTGGCTTTTCCTTCTTTTTTATGCAGACCAGATTCTTCAACTTGACAGGGGCCAGGACTACCTAAATCTCCAGCACCTTGTTTCTCTCCACGACCAGAAAAGAAGTGCAGGCCACTGTCCTGGGAAAGCATGCTGATTGGCACAGTTTGAGCCAGATCCCCATGCCTGGGCTAAGCAGCTGTGAATGGAGGAGGGAATGTCTGCCTTAGCCTAGATCAAGTACTTAACTTTCAAAACCAAAGATTCTAAGAAGGTAAAAACTTCCATTTGAATGACATGTTTAGAAGAATTTTCCACATACGGGGGGTGCTGTTTTTGTCAGAAAAACTATAGATGGTATTTCACAAGGTGTGCTGGGTTATATAGGAACTGAGGGAGGCAAAGATAAACCTATGATATTTTTCTGAAAAATGTTTTCTAAAGGAGCATAATAACGTCAATATATCAAGGCAAGAACCAAGGCTATTTCTCTATGAAGTGATCTAAAATTAACCAGAATTAGTCAATACATCCACTTAAAGCTCTTTATAAAAGCTACTTCCTTCTTGTTCTCTTTCTACCATCCAAACTCCTTTTGCGTAACAACAAACTATTATACTTTGGCAAATTTACTTTCTGGCATTCATAGGGGAGTTGCACACAATCAAACAGCTGAAAGCCATGTCTATCCCTGCCCTAGGTTAGAGTGAAAGCAAATAAAAAGGGCTGCCAGGGCATAATGCCTCACAAACCCATTTCTGATTTGGGATTTAACCCAAAGTAGAGGAATGGATATTTGGGCTGTTGGTCTGCACATTTCCATCTCAAAAGTTTGTTTACTTTTTATGACTCACAATAATATCAACAGTCTCATAGTGCCTTAATTTTAGATCCGCAAATTTATTACCTTTTTCATTTCCACTTAATCAGCTAGTATTATCAATATTTTAAACAATTTGGGGGTTTATAAATTTTCCAGATATTATGTTTACAGTTTTTCATCAAATTTTTTGTTAATCATTCAATAGATGTGTTAGCTAGTTATTTTTGTTCTCATTTTTGAAATAAGAAAACGAAGAAGCAGGGTTAAAGATCATATAACTAGGAAATGTATGTGAATTTCACTCCCAGCTATGACTGACACTGTCGCCCATGTTCTTCATACTTCAACAGCTACAGCATTCTAATAGTTCTCAAACACACCGTTATTGTCCTCTACCACTGCTCTAATTACGTAATGTTTAGATATTCCTTTAAGTATGTAGTCTATCTCAGGCGTCTCCTTAGTTCCATCTGCTCTTCAGATCCCTGCCATGTCAGAGTTCTTCCATGTCATTGTAAATGGCACCCATTCTCAAAAACCACCAGGACCAAGTGGGATAATTTACACACAATTTTCTTGTATGTTCCTGATAAGAAATAGGTATCCAATGTAACCATTAATAGAATGAACTCTGGTTATTAATTGCAGTTATGATCAGATCCAAATAATCCCATTCTACTTTATATTTAGCTAAATGAGCACTTACTTATTTAAGGCCCCCCTTTGAGTCTCTACATCTTTGTGATGCCTGCTCTGTACCCAGTCGGAAGTCATTATTAGCTCTTCTAACCTCCTATAAAACTCCCTTGACATGCCACCTGCCTTCTAAAATTTTCATATTAATGCTTTCTGTGGCTGTTTGGCCATGTACTTGAGACTTAAGGTTTGGGACTATGTAAAACTTTTTGTGTGCTGAAGAGCGTCTACCAATTACCTTAGCTATAGATGGTATGATAAAAACCTTACTTTCTCTTAGTTGTTCATGACCTTATTTAATTAATCATAGGTAATTTCACAATGGATTAAAATAGTCTCAAGTAATAATTTTTGTTTTCTAGCTAAGATTTTACCATAAACCTGTTTAGTGATTTTTTTTAAGTGCAATAAATGAAAGAGATGAATTCCACGAGGAGAAGGCTATGATGATGTAGAGCATGTCTATACTAGATATAAATAAAAAGGAGAACAGATTCTTCCATTCCTGTAAGGAGAGAGACAGAGGGGGGAATTCATATAATGAGGCAAATAGGCTCTGGCTGCTATCCTCCATGACAAAATCCTAGAGAGATGATACATAATTTGGATAGCAAGGCAAGAGATTGTGTCCAGATCCACTTTTGGAACTCTGGAGGTGATCACTGAACAGGAATTCCCAAATGAAGTTTTTTTTTGGGGGGGGGTTGGGGGGGAGTCTAAAACAAAGTAAAAAATGCATCATGACATGGCAGGCTGACAGAGGACCAGAGTCGTACTCCAAATGTTCTTACAAATTCTGTTCATCAGGAAAATCCTCCAATTTTCAGTATACCTCAAGGCTGAGTTGAAGGGGAGTCTGTCATGCAAGGGGAGAGATGACCTTACACTGGAGGATGACTATGGACGGCCATCCTAAGTCAGACTCCAGGTGGAGGACATGGTTAAAAACTCAAGAAGAATCTGCTGAGTCCGTGTGATTAAAACTGGGTTTGGCAGGGAGAAAGCACTGGGCACTCACCCAACAAAACAATGGAAAATGTCATCAGTGGTCATCCTGACAGATAAAAGTACAAGCAATTTAGAGACAACTCAAGCCAAAAGCCTCGCAGCTGAGTCCAGCTCAGGGACAATGAAAAACATCTGTATTATGTCAAGTCTGTCCAGGGTTTATGGAAACTTTCACTCAAACCCCTTCTGGGACAGGGAGAAGGAGAGGAAGCAGTTATGAAGAGACTGGTTAAAATAGAGAAATACTGCCTTAAATAATAATAGCTCAAAATACCTTAACTGGAAAGTTTAAGAATGGCTTCATTTTTGTGACAGTACCATACTGTTTTGATCCCTATAGCTTAGTAGTATATCTTGAAATCTGGCATTGTGATAGTTCTAGCTTTGCTGTTCTTTCTTAAGATTATTTTGGCTATTAGGGGTCTATTTCAGTTCTATACAAATTTTGGTATGATTTGTCCTAGTGCTGTGATAAATGCTGTTAGTATTTTGATAGGGATTTCACTGAATCTGTGGATTACTCTGGGGAGTATGGACATTTTAACAATATTAGTTCTTCAAATCCATGAGCATAAAATATTTTTTCATTTGTTTATGTTTTTTTTCATTTGTTCAGGTTTTTAATCAATGTTTTATAGTTTTCAGAGTACAGGTGTTTCACCTCCTTGGCTAGACATATTTATTTGTGGTGAAATTGTAAATAAAATTGTTTTCTTAATTTCTCTTTCTGTTACTTTGTTATTAGTATATAGACACACAGCTGATTTATGGGGCTTAATTTTGTATCCTGCAACTTTACTGAATTCATTTATTACCTCTAGTAGTTTTTTGGAATGAATAAATCATGGGATTAAAAGGCACAGCATAGGGGCGCCTGGGTGGCTCAGTCGCTGGGCGTCTGTCTTCGGCTCAGGGCGTGACCCCGGCATTCTGGGATCGAGCTCCACATCAGGCTCCTCTCCCACTCCCCCTGCCTGTGTTCCCTCTCTCTCTGGCTGTGTCTCTCTCTGTCAAATAAATAAATAAAAGCTTTTAAAAAATAAAATAAAATAAATAAAGATAAAAGGCACAGCACAGGGAATATAGTCAGTGATATTGTAATAGTGCTGTATGGTGACAGATGGTGGCTACACTTGTGGTGAGCACAGCACAACATACAGAAAAGTCGAATCTCTATGTCATACATCTGCAATTAATGTAATATTGTGTATCAACTGTACTCAAATTTTAAAAAATTAAAAAAAAATAAAAGAATTCCTTCACTCCATTAACCAGGAAGAAGAATTCTTGAGACTAGGTTCAGAGAATATATACAAAATAAAAAGAATTTTTTTCCTTTCCGTATAAGTAAAGTACTAAATTTTGAATCCTGAGGCAGTTTAAATTTTATCTATAAGCGATAGGTATTGAAGCATTTTTGTCAAAGATTCTAATCCAAAATTTGAGGGGGGAAAATGTGAACAGACCCTTTGGCAGAGACTGGTGTATGTCTACTCCAATGTCTACTCTCCCCTATTGCTCTAGAAATAAAGACCTCTGAGTATTTTAATGAAACACGTGGTCATTCAAAATAAATACTGCAGTTCCTGACAACCTTCTTATCAGGGGGTATGACTAGGTTCTGGACAGTAAAATATGTGAATTTTTAAGAGATACCTTCTGGAAAAAAATTATTAACCCTCAGTATACCAGCAAACATGGTTATCACCAGTTACTATCTGCTCCCAATGGACCCTTTGAATTCTTTTTTTTAAGTAGGCTCCGCGCATAGAGTGGAGCCTACCCTTGGGCTTGATCTCACAATCCCGAGATCAAGACCTGAATCAAGTTCAAGAGCTGGACGCTTGACTGATGGAGCCACCCAGGTGCCCCATTTGAATTTTTTTAAGTCATTTTATAAATTATGTTCTAGACTAAAAAATAAAGGAAGAGTTTTTAAAAGCTTTATTAGAAATTTTAAGAAAAAATAAGTTTAACAAGCCTGTTTGTATCCGGGAAGTTTTGGAGCACAAATATAAAGGCTAAAAAGACATAGTCATTTTTCCTTGTAGCAAAGAGAAAGGTACAAATTCTTTTAGAAATGTATGCTGAAGTCCTTTCTGCTGAATGACTAACTGAATGAGGGTATCATATATTTTTCGTTAAATTAGAAGTGTATATTTCACAAATTAATTCTTGTGTGTGAGAAAATTTAACTAGGATATTCGAGTCTGAGAACTCATATTCTGAGATTTCATTTACAAGATCGATTTCATTATCACTGTTAGAGTCTAGAGGAGTGCTAATAGAATTCTATGATTCACATATGTAATTTAAAAATGTTTAGAGTTACATTAAAAACGTGAAAAGAAAGAGGTGAAATTAATTTAGTAGTATATTTTAGTTAATCCAATACATACCAAATATTATCATTTCAACATGAAATAAATATAAATTATAATCATATATTTTGCATCCTTTTTTCTTACTAATATTTCAAAATATGATACATACTTTATGCTTATAGCCCATCTTAATTTGAGCTCGTTTCAGGCACCAAATAACCACATGTGACTATTAAGGACTACCATGTTGGATAGTACAGCTCTAGACAAGTATTTGTCTCCTTGGCATTTATCTTCCAATAATTGCAAAACATCTAACTTTACCAATCTTCTTCTCTTTGTCATTATAAGTGGAAAGTGCAAATCTGAAGTCTCAACTGTGTTCAGTAAAAGCTAACAACAGACTATCAGCTTCTTTATACCTTCTTGAAATAATGATGCAATACCTGGGACAACTGAGCAAGAACACTGAAGGAAGCTGACATTATTATAGCAGCTTTTCATATATTGTCTTTTTTTAGCACGGTTTGGAATAACTGATGAGTGATGAAATAATTCCTAAGATAATGATAGCAAAAAATTTTAAGACATAACAAAAATAAGTTAAGAACCCATAATATATCTAAGATTGATAAGAGGATCTAGTGGACACACACAAGTAAATTGCCAGATACAGTGAATTTCATTCTAATACAAAATAAAATGATGTTTTTTCCTCTGATCTTTGGAAGACCTCTGGAAAATCATAAAATATTAATCTCTCTAAATAGAAATGTTCAAAAATAGAAACAAAAAACTGAAACTAGGTACAATGCNCTAATACAAAATAAAATGATGTTTTTTCCTCTGATCTTTGGAAGACCTCTGGAAAATCATAAAATATTAATCACTCTAAATAGTTAGAAATGTTCAAAAATAGAAACAAAAAACTGAAACTAGGTACAATGAACACTAATAGTCAACTGAAGACTAAAGATACATGTTACACACCACTCGCCCTTTTGTCTTTGTGCATTCCTCCACTGAGCTGCCTGCAATATGAGTAATTTTAGAAACTACAGCAGTCATCTGGACCCACAAGAAAAAATTCACACACAGAAATATTAGAATGGTGGATGAAAGAATCTGGTTACCAAACCAGAAGCTACCTCCTGACTTATTTTTATTATTATTATTTTAACACTTGGCAGGTGCCCTCAGTATGACCCTTTTAGGTGTACAAATGAGGATTATGCCCATGTTTTTAATGTTATTCCCCTACCCAAAGAGACTTTCACATAGGACAATATAAAGTCAATGCTAAATTACACAGTAAAAAAAAAAAAAAAACTGTCTTATTTATTTAAAACATCTTTCACCTACCTTCAACTGTCTTCTCATTTTACTCCCTACTTGTTTCCTGAATGACCGGACAATTCAAATGTCAGTCGGGGTTTCTTTCATTTTGAAGAATGCATTGATGTTGAAATGATGAGAACTGCTGAATAATAATTATCATGTAAAGTGAGATTCACTGTAAAAGTACTGACAGATCTTTGAACAGATGAAAATTCTATTAGTATGTTTATTGCCATCTCAAGATAGTACTAATTCATTCAAAGAGGACTATAGTTGTTACAGTAACACTTTTAGCCCTTTTTTTAATGCTTTCTTAAGTCTGGGCACTGTATTATCTATATTTGTTTCATGGTTTAATATGAATAAAACATCGGAAACTAAGTTGTATGTCCAGGTAATATAAAATTGCCTTGACCTCTTTGTAAATATCATCAAATCTTGCAGAAAAACACATTTTCTTTATTTCCAAACTAGAGGGTAGTTTCTTTCGAAATGAATAGGTCAAAAAATAAATCGTATGCATTTTAAATTATGGATATAGGAAACTACAAAGAAGAGAGCATGTAAGTCAGGTTAATGATCCTTTGCTTATCACAACCTGACCAAAACCTACAAATGGTAAAACATTTTTAGGTTATTTCCTCTGCACAAATTTCAAGTATATGAAAGCCTGCACAGAAATGCGATTTTATGCTACCATTTTCTAAACATTCAGCCCAATTTTCCTTTTGGTGTTGAGACATCTAAGGAAATAATATAGACCCCAGGTTTAGGAATACAGGGGCTTCGATGAAGAGAGTTAGAATGACTAAGTCTGAAAAAAATGTTTTTTTGCATGAAACAAAAAATGAAATGAACTTTTCTTAAAAAGGGAAAAAAATAACTATAAGCATCTTGCATCTTTCTTCAAAAGCATTTTTGTCTTAGTAACTTTTAGCATGACAAAGATGAAAGGTGATTCACAAATAAATTAAGATCTTGAGTTTTCCTGTCTGGATTATTCATATCTTGTACCTGAAAAATACTTGTAACCTATGTTGTCCTTTTATTTTAAAAATAAATCTATTTGTGAACAGACTCTACAGTTGGAATTAATTTATTGAAAATTAAAGGCATGGCAAAAAACACAGGGAAGACAATAACTGCATTCTGAGTTCTACTCTGACCTTTATCTTTCAAAACAGTAACTCTCCAAAATTGCTGAAAGGTTAACTAATCTCTTAAAAGGTCACCTGTCTTTAAACTAGCTCCAGTGTATAAATGCTTTTCTGCTATCCTGGAGGAATTCATCAATAACTCATTAAAATGGCACTGTTTCTTTCTTAAAGTTTTTACTTTCCTAAAAAGCTGTTTCCTCTTGGTCAATATGACATTTAACATATGTCATAATTTATGAAATTATGATTATATAAGGCTATTATAGTGCAGTTCAGTTCGTTAAAACTATTTATTGAGTACATAGTATATGCCAGGTGCAGGTCTAGTTGCTAGGAAAAGACAGCAAAGAAAATGTCATAGAACAGAATAAATGTTTGCTGTAATATGTGTTTATGTATGGTGAGTATGGTGTATATCAGCATGTGATATTTAAGCCAATATAATGTCTCATTAAACAATTTGAAAGAAAATGTACTTATTTTAATATTACTAAATTGATTCAAATATTTTCAAAACTATTTTTTCCTAACTCGATTGAGAGCCTACAGTGTTTCTTAGTATCCTTAATGTTAAATATAAAATAATGCAAAACTTTTCCTCGGAGGTACAACTGGATATTTTAATGTGATCAAAAGTCACTAAAATGTAATGGGTTGAATAAGGTGACTATGGTAGATGAAAAGGGGCTCTTGGGGCACCTGGGTAGCTCAGTCGTTAAGCGTCTGCCTTTGGCCCAGGGTGTGATCCCAGGGTCCTGGGATCGAGCCCTGCATTGAGCCCCGCATCGAGCCCTGCATTGGGCTCCCTGCTCTGCAGGGAGTCTGCTTCTTCCTCTCCCATTCCTCCTGCTTGTGTTCCCTCTCTCATTGGCTGTCTCTCTCTCTCTGTAAAATAAATAAATAAAATCTTAAAAAAAAAAAAAAGNGATCCCAGGGTCCTGGGATCGAGCCCTGCATTGAGCCCCGCATCGAGCCCTGCATTGGGCTCCCTGCTCTGCTGGGAGTCTGCTTCTTCCTCTCCCATTCCTCCTGCTTGTGTTCCCTCTCTCGCTGGCTGTCTCTCTCTCTCTGTAAAATAAATAAATAAAATCTTAAAAAAAAAAAAAAAGAAAAGAAAAGGGGCTCCTAACTGTGGACAAGGAGAGGATTCCAGAGTAATAACATAGAACTTGCTTCTGCTTTCTGCAAGTTGATCTAGAAGCTTTTCTTTTCTTTTTTGTTATTGTTATTCTGAAAGGAATAAGGTATATTTTTTGCATAATTTTTGTATATTATTTGAAAACNAAGCAGGGGGAGTGGGAGAGGAAGAAGCAGGCTCACAGCGGAGGAGCCTGATGTGGGGCTCGAACCCACAACGCCGGGATCACGCCCTGAGCCGAAGGCAGACGCTCAACCACTGTGCCACCCAGGCGCCCCTAGAAGCTTTTCTTTTCTTTTTTGTTATTGCTATTCTGAAAGGAATAAGGTATATTTTTTGCATAATTTTTGTATATTATTTGAAAATGAATCTCACAAAAGTCCATGAACATGTATTAGAGTTTAGAATTAACCGTTACCCACTCATTAAATAAAGCCTGGTATGCAATTCTACTCAGAAAGACAATGATATGCCTTAGGAAGAAAGACCTCTTTCTTTCAAAGGAATAACAACAATTTGTCCACCCTTTAGATGAACAATTACAGTTAATAATAATAAAAGTACAAATGCAGTTTATAAGTTTATAGTGTCCTCTTTTTTGGCATTTATTAAATTCGTGTTTTTTCAAATTGTTTTCAAACACTTTTTCAAACTGAAAAAACATGTTTTTTTCAAATATGTGGATCTGCCATATATTACCTAGTTTTCCCCAACATAAAAAATTGTAAAACAGAAAATGCACCAATAAATATCAGAGTGTATCACATATAGTGAAGCCAAGAAGTGCTTTATGAAACTTGTGCTTCAATTATGTTTATTTCTGTCTCTATATATGTATTTATGCATAATAGGTCACAGTGTAAGTCCTTTTCTTATCAAGTTTTTTTTGAAAGACACTAAATTTGAATATTAAGTCAGTGTTGAAAGCATCAATAAGAAATAATGTCTGATTTTCACAAATACTCATTAATTTCACGTCTCTTGCTTTTCCTGCAAATAAGCTGGAAGTTTTAGCACTCATATAAAAATTCATGCTGATTTGAAAAGAGAATACAAAGTTGTGATCGGAGTCATAAGAAAAGAAAAAAACAGAAGTTATTTAAAGGCACTTACCTATATGGGCATCAGAATACAAAAGTTCATTCATTACAACACACAACTTAGCTGCATGACCAAGAGATAAACTCAAATAATTCAGTTCATTCAGAAAAGCATTTACAACTTGAGCTATATTAGCCATCTAACAAAATTGTTTTAAATGCAATTTTACATATCATATCTACGCTTTTAAAAATATTGTATGTACTCAGCCTTCCAATTCCATGCGGAAATTGAGGCAGTAGTTTTTGATGTTGGTGCTGTTATTGTTGCCTTATAACTAACTAAATGAAATCCTGAATTATTTACTAAATTTCTTACTTTTGAATTCTCATTCTCGCCTAGGAGTGAGTTTTAGCTCCAATGACACTCCCTATGAGAAACTTTCCTTTTACTCTCCAAACTAAAGTACTATCGCCTTTTGCAATGCCAGTCACTATTTAGAATGTCATTCTGTTTTATTTCCTTGATAGCAATTTTGCCATAGGAATGACAGCACTTGATTTAGGAAACCAACAAAAACAATGCAAGGTTGGAAGTCCTTTTAATGTAAAGACAGGTTTTTTTAACCTTTCTGTAAAAAAGAAGCTATACAGACAAAGCAGAAGACAGATCAGTACATTGCATTTCAGATAACCTTCCCAAGCCCTTAAACTCTAGCACATTCTATGTTTACCTTCACTCAGGAAGAAATAAGACAATTTAACCGGAGAAGAAGAAACAGCCCTCAAGCTTGCTTGAAGTCCTTTCCTGTATTCCACCTCACCTGTGATTCAGTATTTTTGCAGTACCACTTTGCTAGTTTTATCATTACTTATCTTTCTAGAATGTTTCCTACAGTTTGTATACCTGTCTTTTTTACTATGATAAACTACATGGCCTGCACTATCCAGGAAGGGAAGGGTAGTATATTTAATTAAATAAATTGAAATAGTCCACATTTCTTAGTGAATTGAAGGTCATTTCTCCTTTTTCCTGTGGGGAAGTAGGCAACAATCAATTGACTGACATGGGTAGGTGTGTATTTGTCGTAGCACTCCTTATGCTACCTAACCACTCGAGGATCATTATGGCCCCACAGCCATTCACAAACTCATCTATATACGGTGTGTTTTTCTGCTCTAATTTTTAGTAGTATATATATAATACATGATATATATTATATTTATATGTGTTGTATTTAACGTGTATTTAGATATTCATATATGTGTTATATTTAACATGTATTATATAAAATACTAATATACTATATATGTATATATATATAGGACATGAGCTCTCTGGAGCAATGCATCACTAGCAACTCCAACAACTTTGATAATACCTGGCATATACTCGATACCTTACACATAAAATAAAAAAAAAAAAAAAAACAAATGATCCAAATCAAAAAAGTAATCAGATGTAACTGAAAGCAGAGTAAATGAGTGATTTATCTCTTATTTAGGATTTGTTTTATGTTAATGAATTGGTCCAGGTGCAGCTTTGACTACTCCCCTGAAAGAATTGTTTGGTAGTGAAACAGACAAAAATTTGACATGAAGACTCAGAATTTTTCTCACCTCCAGTAGTTTTTCTTCTATTAAGCTTTTGTTGTAACTTTTATAATAATTGTTTTGGTTTCTTGTTAACAATATCTATTAAGGCTTAGGCTTGAAATCTCGTGGATGTCTACCATTTGCAAAACAGATTTCAAGAGTGCAACAAGTAGCAAAAGTATCAAAATAATGTAAACTCACATTATTTTTGATACTTTTGCTACTTGTTTCACTCTTGAAATCTGTTTTGCAGTTTCCAACTTTGTTTTCTTAATCTAAGTATATTTGCATCTTCGTTTGTTGTTGCCTTAATTTTAGATTATTCTTTGAAGGGTATTTTACGTTTCTTCATAGAGCATCCTATTGAGGATTTCTAAACATTCTCTATATTTTTTTCAATACCGGTAGCAACTCTTTCTGAGTTACTCTGCTTTCAGTTACATCTGATTACTTTTCAACAGGTATAGTGCTGTTTTTCTTTTTTACGTTGTGGTCAAAGATACATTTATCCCTCTTTTTGCAAATAGAGGGGTACATCTATTTTGTTTCCATTTTTCCCTGATTTCCAAATATTCAGTTGTTAACACGAAGGGGTCACATAAATCTTGAAAGCTAGTTTCTAGCACTTGCTCAGCTATTCCATAGAGGAATAGCTTTTTTTGACCTAGAAACCCCTTTCAAAGTAAGTGTAAAAAATTACTTGAAGGATTATTTAGTATGAAATGTATTTCATAACAACTTTTTATTAAAGAATGTGTTATAAAATTTGTTTTGATAGAGTAATAATATAATACAGTTAATACTGACTTTTATATTTAGCAGTGACACATTCTTATTTACTAATTTAAATTAATTTTAAAGTATACATATATTGTTAAATTTTTAAATGGTACATTACATTGTATTTTGGCTTTTTGTGAAAAAACGATTTGCATGTAAATTTAATTTTATGTCAATGGTACCAAAATAGACATCGATGTCATGTTTTGAATTACATCTGTTTCCTAAAAAATAAAAACTTAATTTATTTTTATAATTATATGCATGATTTTTCAGTGAAAAAATTAGAAATGGCTTCAGAATGCTATTTACTACCTCTCTCAAAAAATTTTGAAAAATATAAAAAAGTTTTATGCACAGTGAATAAAATTCACTTAGCAAGAATCATAATTTCACTTTCACTTTATGATACTGGATTTTGACATAACAGAATTATTTTCGTTTAATCATCAGAATAAAAATTTGAGGTCTGTTAAAGCTTATCTTGAGGCTAATTTTTAAATTCTAAGATCTTTGTATCTTAATATTGCAGTATTTCAACTTCAGTGGTTGTTTGTTTTCTTCAGTAGACTACTTTGGGTATGAAATAAATTATATGTAGAATTAACAGGGGAAATACATGTAATGAACTAACACTCAAAATACCACATTGGTGAACAGCTTTTGTCTGAGTGATTAACAAAGTTAATGAATGTAACATTCATTTTCCCAGTTAACCGTACATGCTAACACAATACATACTTCTAAGCTCTCAAAAGATGGCAGGAGTGTTATAGTAAAACAGTTAAATGTAGATGAAGTGTTCTAAGTTGCTTGCAATGTCTGGGAAGTAGGATAGGTACTGTTACATTTGACTTTAATAGGTTAAGAGCCAGCTTGTGTGCTCTAAAGCAATAATGGTAAAGAACTACTAAAAGAAAGTGTAATTTGCAAGGTAGTAGACACAAAATGAAATAATAAGAAAAAAACCTGGTTACTCAAACAAGAGCAAAAAGTGGGCTACATATTCCAATTAAAAGAGAAAGTCACGGTTATGGGTTGAATTGCATCCTCCCAAAATTCGTATTGATGA
Source organism: Ailuropoda melanoleuca (assembly GCF_002007445.2). Classification (NCBI taxonomy): domain Eukaryota; kingdom Metazoa; phylum Chordata; class Mammalia; order Carnivora; family Ursidae; genus Ailuropoda; species Ailuropoda melanoleuca. The sequence continues at coordinate 119,918,775 of NC_048222.1, forward strand.
AGCCCAAAACTCCAGGATCTCAAAATGTAAACTTATTTGGAAATGAGGTCATTACAGATTAGTTACATTAAGATAAAGTGAAACTCAGTAAGGTGGGCTCCTGATTCAATGACTGATGTCATCACTGGACACAAAGACACACATACTTGAAGAACATTATTTGAAGATTGGAGATATGTTGCCATAAGCCAAGAACTACCAGATGCTAGGAGTTCTCTGAAATGGACTCCAAGAGGCCTATATACAAATGATATGTCTAAAAGGATGTTCAACAGCCATCAGAAAACTGCAAATTAAAACCAGTTTAGACATAATGACACACAGCAGATTACCTAAACAATCTGATACTGCCAAGTGTTAGCAGAGATGTGGAGCAACTGAAATTCTCATACATTGCTGGTGGAAAATTTCTGTCTATATCTACTCAGGCTGGGTTCCTATCATACAACATAGTATTGCCATAGGAGAGCAGAGAGACAAGACCACAGTGCCACACTGAACAATTGTCTGCTGTCAGCATTGCTATTAAGGCTCCAAAAATCTACAAAAGTTTGAGCAATTGGGACTGTGATACTTGGACATAAATTCCAATCTCAAGAACTTTGGCCTGAGCAAGAAGTCTAAGGAAAGGGATAACGGTGAGAGCAGAACGTAGTATGCTCTTCCCGGGTCTGTTAGATATTTTGTGTAAATTGTGCTTTCTACATCTTTAGAGGGCATCATTTCCATGTTGGCCATGTTAATGGGGTACTCTGGAGCTGTGCATTGTACTATCTGACCATATAAATGGTACTCTTGTGCAGAGGCAGATATCTAACCACTGACATGTAAAACTAGATCTCGGATCTAAAGAATCATATATTAATAATTTAGTTTTTTACATCTAAAAGTAACAGTTGGAAAACAACTGGGAGCAACCTCTGTCAAATAGAACTCTGCAAACTTTTTTTGTAGACAATAACAACAACTAAAAAAGGTCTAACCCATAACCAAGTTGTTTGGTCCAATGTTGAATAATATCAATTATTTTTGTATATACTTCTGTATTTAATTATAAAAATAGTAATTTAACTAGCAGTAATATTGTACAGCAAAAGGCATAGGATATTTTATATTCGAGAATTTATAAAGTAAAATAATAAAATTAAATGAGACAGTGTGCAAATGGAAGAACTTTTACATCTTTAACTTCATATAGTGGAAAGCAAAATATGAAGTCTTTTCTTCCAGTCACTGTAAATTAGATTGAGAGCAGTAATATGCAAAGTATTAACAGTCAACTTTTTCCTCCTGTTGTATGATACATAAAAATGTTGATTGCAAAATAGGTTATATAATCAAAAAATGCATTTTTCCTTTCAGTATTAGTGAAGCAGTCTCTGGAAACTTATTTTCCTACTGAAGTATTTTCTAAATAAATAGGAGATTTTTCAAAATGAAGTTATCTTACCACCATGTTATATTAGAAAGCCTAAAATATACACGGAAATTAGCTCGTAGAGTGTTCTGTTCATTCTGAAACTTAAATCACTGCCCAGTAAAACTATAGATACTTCAGAAGGCACACTTACTCTTTAATGTTACTGCCACATGTAAGCTAGCCCACTGTAGCAGTAGTGTGCCAAATGGCACCCATTAACGTCTCATTATGTAGAAGCTTGATCTCTTTCAGAGCCCATGGAAAGGACACAGAAAACTTCATTTTCCGTAGTAACCACTAAGTACAGTTGCCAAATTTAAGATAAGTGCTCATTATCAGTGTTATCAATTTTTGAAAGAAAGGAACTAATTGTCAGCTTTATGACCTAATCATAACAAAGCATTGAAAATTTTTAGAAACTTAAAAGTGATCTATAAGCTCTCAATAGAAATCTGTTCCTTACTTCTACTGTTAATTATTCCATAATTCTAAAAAAGTAATATAAAATACATTTGGGAAACTCTATAAATCAAATATTGAATGAAATGACAGAGTTTATATTGACTTTTCAAAAGAAAAGCCTCAGACAATGACCTGTAATAAAAGGCATTAGACAGACTTTTAATATAATTACAAAGATGGAATCAGAACATGGAATTATCTTCCATTTTCTCCACCAGGTGATATTTTTTGGATACTCACCTTCTATACAGTGGAAGAAGTAAGAATTTACCAGAGATCATCTTAAAATTGATTTAATTTATTCACTATCCATTTGAAGAAAAGTTATTAAGTACCTTCTGTTTTAATCAGGATGCATTTGATCACAAAGAATAAAACACCATCACAAAGTAATTCATGATATAAAGATTAATCTCATCTGGGTTCTAAAATGCAAATAAATTATGTCCTCAAATATCTTTCTCTCTCATTTGCTTAGTTTTGCATGTCTTTGTTATTGTTTATCTCTTGGTTGCATTCCTTTCTTCTTCAAGTAGATTGCATCTATTTTCTGGGAAGGGTAGACTTCCAGAAGCCCATCTTAACACCCTTATGAGATAAAAACCAAAAAGAAAAGGAGACTACCTTTTCTAATTACTACCTATTAACAGTTCAGAAAAATCTAGACAGTGGGATACTTGTCCTACCTTTGGACCAAGGCTAAACGCCAAGTCTAAGTTCAGTGAATGATAATCCCACCAAAACCACAGGTGGTGGGAAAGTTCTCTAAAGGAAGCATGGTGGGTTATTTAGGAAGAAAATGTATGGGGAATCGTGATAACCAGAGAAAACAAACAAATAAAAAATACAGTCAACTACATCTTCTACAACCAAGGTATTTAAAACATATACATATAATTCATACAGCCTCTTATGAAATATATGAAGTTAATATACTTTTCCTACAGTGTAGGTACTTATAATTTTATTTCATTGGTATAAAATAATAATGTGCAATCATAATCATCAAGTCAAGCATTTTTAAAAAACACAAATTCAGGAAATGACAATATTTTGAAATTATTTCCATTTAAGATTTCCAAATTATTTTCCCTTTTTTTAAAGATTTTATTTATTTATTTATTTATTTATTTATTTATTTGAGAGAGAGAGAAAGCACAAGCTGGGGGTGTGAGGGGCCAAGGGAGAGGGAGAAGGAGACTCCTTGCTGAGCAGGGAGTCCAGTGCCAACAGATCCCAGGACCCTGGGATCATGACCTGATCCAAAGGGAGACACTTAACCAGCTGAGCCACCCAAGTGCCCCAAAGTTATTATTTTTCTTGATTTAATATTAATTTTAAGAGATATATGAAGGAATAAAATATCTTCCTTCACCTTATAATTCAAAAATTATTATTGTATAAATCATGATATCCAGCATATACAAGGCCATGTATGGACTATTATGTGTGATTTGAAGGGCCAAGATTTAGGAGAGATGTGGGTAAATTGATTTTATTCAGGGGAAGCTGGTCTGATTTTTTAAAAATATTTAAAAATCATATTCTGTGATTAATTTAAAGAACACAGAAAACAATTTCTAAGTGTTAGAAACTTTAAGGATAAAGGATTAAAAAGTATCTACAAATAGTTGAAGAATCTTTTGTTAGAAGAAGATATCCACTGTAGCTCCAAAGGCCATTAGGAGTAATGAGTGGAAGTCATAAATAGGTAGAATTTGACTCCAAACATAAATTTTAATAGCATACGACCAATAAAGAAAAATTGAATGAGCTTCCCCTAAACTACCTCTCACTCAAAATACTTCAACAGAGCCAGAATAAGTGTTCTCATAGTGATAAAGAAGTCTTTGAGTTGTTATAAGTCAGTAAAATGAATGCCTGTAGGCTTAATATTGTTTTTGAAAAACAGATGTATTATTTCTATTTTTGTTTTAATTGGTTATTGAAACTAAACTAAAATAAATGTTCATCTTGATCAGTAATGGGATAATTGATGAATATTTTAGAAAGAATGTCAATTAAATATTGAATGTGTTAACCATTTGACTTCATTCATAGATATTTTTAAGAGTCAATTTTGTTTAAGGAATTAATGCCTGAAATATAATCAACCTTATTAATATATTATTGCTGACAGGAAAATATTCATTGTAACTTAAAGAAAATGTTAATTGATGATACTTTTCCAGTAACATAAAACAAATCATTAAAATATATTAATATTAAGGAGCATGTAATACTAATAGTGTGGTAGCATTTTATCCTAGAATTATATGAAGAAACCAAAGGACCTAAAAGTAGTTTCTAGATACCACTTATCTTACTGATGAGAAAACTGAGTCGGGAATAAGTTATTTATTCCAGAGCACAACTAATAATTTATTCCAAATCAATGATATTTCCAAATTTCTTCACATTATTAATGATCTCACATAATGATACTCTGTACTGATCTACTCACTTTGAGATTTTTGTTTTTAGGACCACAAGTTTCCAACATTATCGAATTAGTGTTCCTCCAGAAAAGTGTGATCAAAATGCAGGAGTTTTAGAGGAAACAACATGTGAGAGGAAATTTTGGAAACTGGGGATCCTTTTACTAAAATCAGCAATGATATGTCAGGTAATGAAATTTTGGAGTTGGCCAATTAGATGATACACCGTTCCCCTTCCCAGGACTACCTCAGAGTAATTCTTTTCTTCCTTAAATCCAACACAGTCAAAGCCTATTGAAACCAGCTTGCCACAACCTTCACTATTTTAGCCCTTGACCTAACCAACATTTTCTGATGTTAGTGTTGTGGTCTCTCAACTAGCTAGCCTTTCTCATGGTGATCTTCCAGAGTTCTTAATACCATGCCTTATACATAGTACAATCTGCTTGAAAATTACATGATTCTATATGCCAATGGTTCTCAAAGAATGGTGCAGGAATTCTCATGGTATCTGAGACACTTTCAATGGGGTCCACAATATCAAAGCTTTTTTCATAAAAATAGAATTTGAAGAAGTTTATTGATTCCGCTTCAGATTCTGCATTGCCACTAATTTTTAGAAACAATGGTTTGCCAAGTTTTGATGTGGTGTCAAAGGAATATACCCACAATTATCTAAAAAGACTACTGAAATACCCCCTTCGTTTTCCAACTACATATCTGCGTGCCTTATGCAGACGTTTACTTCATATTCTTTATTCATAAAAATACTCAGTGAGAGATTGAATGTGGAAGCAGTGGTTAAGAACCCAACGTTCTTCTAATAGCTGGACACTAAAGAGATTTGCAAAGCTGTGAAACAAGCCTCCTTAAATAAATTCTTAAAATGAAATATTTCATATAATGGAGACAGCATTAATACGTACCTAGCATATAAAACCTCTGAACAACTAAGAAAATATAAGTTTCTGGCTTTACCAGCCTTATCATAGCTATTTACCATGACAAGCTCTGCCTATGAAGATTGTATGTATTCATTTATATGTTTATTTATCTCAGTGGTTTTGACAAATATTTATTGACTCTCTACCCTGCCCCATGCATTCCACTAAGCATTACAGGTATTCACATGGAAAGGCAATGTCTCTGCCTTGTAGTCCACCACTGGAGTCTAGTCATATTCCAGAAATTACAATCAACACTTTGCATTCAAGAGAATGGCAATCAAAGTCTAAGGAAACATGAGATGGGATGTTCTAGAGACTTCCTGGAAGTTAGGAAATGTTTCATAATATTTTACATGAAACTAGTAACAGAGAGTTAGAAAAGGTAGTCCTGGGAAGGGGACCGGTGTATCATCTAATTGGCACATTATTGAAAATACTGTGGCAATATTCTTAACAATAAACTGAAAAGGTCAGCAGTAAAGGGAAGAGAATTAGGTATGAAACTAGGGACAGAGGAAAGGATAAGGAAGCTATTTGAGTAATCTAAACTCTCTGAACTAAGGCAAGGACACTTTGGATAAAAAATGGCTTCCAAATTTCAGACTTTGACATTTTAGGACAGCTAATACCATCACCTACGGGTGCTAAGGAAAAACTGGGAGGGAGATCTTAGGGCATCCATCTGGAGAAACATTGAAATTCAATCCATAGTGAATAGTTATATCAATGATCATTTAAGACGACATTGTGACTATATAAACCCAGCAAGAGTAAAAAGAGACTGATACCAGAGGTAGAGTTCAAGAAAAGAAATATATAAATAAAGGGAAAAGGTGTATATATGAAACTTAGTCAATATAGACAGAGAGACACATACAGAAGTAATGGAATACAACACCATAAAAACCAAGAGAGCTGTGTGTTGTGAGGAGTGGAGAATTAATGGTGCCAGAGCACACGTGATTGAAAAGCATAACATTTAAATACACTTTGATATAGTGATGAAAGATGAAGGAATGGAATATAGCAATTCTTCTGCTATCATGAGCAATTGTCATAATTTTCCTAGGAGAATGTGTAGACTTTTGAACAATGTATTTCAAGAGAAAGTTCTTGGAGGAAAGTTTGGAACATAGTTAAAAATACTAGAGGATTTGGCACAGTGACAGGAGATTAAAGAAAGTAGAGGTCTTCAGTCTATAGAAAATATGATTTAATGTAGCTCTTCAAGTAGTCCTTACATGAAGGTCTCTTACATGGAATCTTCTCTGGAACATACCTGTGGAAATTAAAAAGTTAATACAAGGATAATATTTCACTGAGAAATGCTGTATTCTAATTTGGAAAAATAGAACAGGTTTGTGACTAATAATGTAAATTATGTGTTTGAATTTCTTTGGAATACGAAGAGGTAGGAAGAGAAGTTATAAAGATACATAATATGGTACCTAAAGGAATGCCAATGTTTAGTTGAGAAAAATAATATCTTACTGAAGTGGTTTTATTTTCAGAAAAATAAATATACATGATTTTTTTTTTACAGACTAACCGAATGTAACAATTTATGGAGATGAAACAGATTTTGCTTCCAGTTATAAGAGATTATACTATGTCATTTTTATATTTTCTCAAAATTTCAATTGCTGATGTGGTTTCATGTTTCTAGAATGACTATGGTAAGCACAGTAAAATTTTGCTTTCATCTTCAATTGTTTGTGAACCTGGAGAGCATTTTAAGTATTAGAATCATTATTTATCTTTATTAGGTACTGTAACTTGCATGCTATGAAAGCATACAAAGATTGAAATTATAGTTCAGTAACAAAAGGAAGAATAAACCTGCTAAATTAATTTTTAACCCAGGAAAATAATGTAGATCTAAATTATCCTGATAATTCCAAGTTTGAGTGTATAATTTTTTGTGATTGCTTTAATATGAAAATGACAGGAAATAGTCTGCTTAGCTGTATGTAAAAAAACTATTTAGGACTTAAGTGGTAGAATAGTATATTTTAGAAAGTTATGATTGACCTTTCATTTCTAATGGTTTGTGATTTATCATTTTACCTCCCTTTCATAAAAATGGACTGTAAGAGAGTGACAGACACTTAAAAGGAATCTAGGGTCTTTTTCCTGGCCAAATTTATGATGGACTTTACTATGCTTCCAAGAAAGAAAAGGATATCTTTAAGGATGATCATCTTAGGCATAAATTTAGCCAGTATTGATTATATTGTCCTCTAGTTGAAGTAACTAATCCTTCAGCTGATGGCAAATGGAAATAAAATGGTTGATTATTTCACTTTGAATTTTAAAAGGCACACAGTCAAGTTTAAACTTAGCCAGCTAAAAATAAAATAATGGAAAAAGGTGTTGTCAGCTAACTGAACAAAAATAGAAATGTTTTCATTACTTCAAAAATAATGAAAATATATTTTAGTAAAGAAGAAATCAACACTCCATTTCCCAGCATTATTTTGGAAACAGATCATAGGATGATAATGTAAGAAGACCAGATGGGAAATACAAGAAACAAAAATTAGACTTTCAAAATAATTCAGTATAAGGTACATGGGAACCTGGAAAATAACTCCACACTTTAGAGAAAAATCCATTACTAGTTACACAAAAATTTACCAAAGACACTTTATATTAGGGCTCCCATGGAAAAATTAAATGAATCATATATATGTGTGTGTGTATGTGGAGATATCTATCTATCTATCTATCATCTATCTATCTATCTATATACATAGATATCTATCTATCTTCTGGTCTTAATTAAGTGAATATTTTGGTCTTAATTAAGTGAAACAGAAAATGAAAATGATTCACTAGTTTTATAGAATTTATTAAAAATCACAAAAACCTTTCCGAATGTTGTAACACATAGGATGGTGCTGAATTTAATCAATTGTAGCATATTATAAACTTTTCCACAAATAGCTCTCTATTATGACTATAAGGAAAATTACAACTAATAGTTTCCTCATTGGAACTTGTGCTTTATATTTTAAAAGAATTCAAAAGAACAACTATAAAGAAAAAAATATGTACTACTTGACGTAAGGTATAACACTAGTTGCAATTTAGAGTATTGCTTTTGAAAATAATAGGGTCAATCACTTCTTTTCAGTTCATATGATAAAAATTGCACACCACTTAAATTAGGGCTAATGCATCACATATTCAATGTAACATTTGGTTAAATAGACCATTTACCCAAATTTCAGTGCCCACTTTTAAAATCAGAGTCTGTAATTTCTTAATCAAATACTATTGAACAAAGTTAGTTGTGAATTTTTCACAGCTGTGAAATATCAAATATGATCAGAACTCCACAGATAAAAATAAATAGAAAATTTCTGAAATTATTTTGATACTTGAGACCAACATGCCAATATATATATTTTTTTCATAATACTTCTTTTGCCAAAACAAAACAACATATGTAAAGAGGAATTATGGACTTGATGCAATTGACAATTAAAATTAGGCCTTTATGGTTTCAAATGATGTGATTAACTCTAGACAAATCTATGCTGAAAATGAAGACTACCAGTCATGAGAGGATTTTGACCTATTAACATATGTTCCTGTGAATACAGTTTAAGTTACTTATAAACAAGGAAATCACAGAGCTCTTTCATATATTTATATAAAGTGTTGTCCTTAATTCACTCATGTAAAAAACTGAAACTTACTATCAGCCTAGGACTGTGCAAGGTACTTAGAATAAAGAAGCGCATACAAAGTGGCTCCTCGGCTTGAGCAGCTGAGGCTCCTGTGCAGGAGATAGAGATCACAATCTCGCCTTCCTACCTCTGAACCCATCATCCACCACATCCCATCTTCCTCACTCCTAGGAAGTCATGACAGCCTACCTTTATTCTCCAGATGCACAAACAACTTCCCCACCTCAGGTGCCTGTGCTGGAGGTTCTCTCTGCGTGAGATGCTTGACACGATCAGCTATTTCTCAACCTAAGGTCTTTGGCATTCGCTGAAAGGTTGCTAACTCAGTCTGCTTATCTCTGGTCGTTTTGCTTAAAATTTTGCATGGAGGCAAAGATGATGTTCATTCCAAACCAACTATAACAAAAATAGCCTAGTTTCTTAAACCCCTTTGCTATTAGTGCATATACATATTTCCCAGTTGTGGCAATACAATGTAAGCAAAAACCTGTTGGACACTTCTCTGGGAAATCTGTCCTTTCCCTAAAAACATACAACGAATGTAACTATTCTTTAGTTCTTTCTGCTTTGAATAGAGGTGGGATGGATGGAAATGCAGCCCCTATTGGTTAACCATGAAGCAACAAGCATGAGGGAGAAAGCCAGCAAGGTAAGAATAAGTAAGTCACTGGTTTCATCATCGCATAGCCAAACCACTGTAGCAACGGCCTGCCCCTGGAATTCTCAAATGAGGGAAAACACTACCTATTTTTTATGCTACTACAGATAAATGCCATTACTGACTGGTACAAAGCCCCAGTTCAGGTTCTCTGCTCAAACATAGAACATGTTCTCTAAAATTCCTTCCCCAGCTAGTTATGTTCAAGTGACAGAATTTTTTATTTATTTCCAAGCATGTATAATAACATGTGATTTTCTCATGTATTTATTTGCTCACCTGTTTATTGTCTGTCTCCAACTCTGGATGGAATGCAATCTTCCTGAGGGCAGGGACTTTGTCTTTCTGTGTATCCTTTCATTTTCAGCACTTAAATTTACCAGCGACAAAACACAGAGCAAGTGAAAACTGTCTGAATCTAAGAGATAGAGGAGAAATTTTCCATGTGCATGGGGAGGAAAAATATCCTAGGCAAGAAACGCTAATATGGGAAAAGACAAGGAAACATGAAGAGAGGGCAAGCAGTTCTTCCCAAGTGGAAAGTGTGTGACCGGAAGTAGTAAAGATGAGATTGAAAAAGGTGGTATCACATTGATGGGAGTTTATACTTCACCTGCTATAACATGGGGAATCTCTAATTGAATTTAGTAAAGCCAGTAATGTGAGAGTTATGCACTTTGGAAAGGTAAGTATTAGAAGGAAAGGTAAGTATTAGAAGGAAAAAAGATGAGCTTGGTACCAGTAAAAAAAAAAAAAAAATTACTGCAGTGAGTTATGCAAAAAAGGCTTCAGTCATGCTAAATATATTGGGATGGAAGAGGACAGGCATATCAAGGAGATTTGGAGCTAGAATCTAGGTGTGTGATAAATTATAAGAAAAAGTTAATTTCATGACAGTATTTCAGAAGGAACATTCTTGGTATAACAATTAAATTGGTGTTATTCATCTTGATTGTAAAGTGCCTGTAGAACAGTAAGGTGCCAGTATGTAACGGTAATCAATAGGCAGTAGCTAATCCTGGATTGGAACTTAGATAAGTTGTCAGGCCTGGAGATGCATATAGGTACTACCTGAAAACATGGAGGTCGATAGATATCTTTCAGAGAATGTAGAGGGAGATGGAAAGTCCAGGACAGAACTTTGGGGAAACCCAATACTGAATGGGAAAAGGGGGGGGGATGAGATGGAGAACTTATAGCTAAAAACAAAACAAAAACAAAAAACAAAAACTAAGAAAATCAGAAAAGAATAATTCTTCAGAACACGCTTAAAAAGACAGGTAAGCATCTGGTGAGAAAATATTTCAAATGCCACAAATATATCAAGTTAGAAAACAAATTCAGAATGCTTGTTGAACTCAGTAATTCAGATAATCTCTACTCTTGGAGCAATAGAAAAGTTTCTGTTGCACATAAATCTTTTCTACTGATAGGAGTTTACACGCACGACTTTTTGCTCTTGTCCATAGAACAACAGGAAAAGAGGAATGATCTACATTAGTTGGACATCTCTCCACGCTGGCAAATGTGATAGAAAAGCCAAATACAATTTCATCTGGGAAATCATGAAATGTACCGTTTCTGACACACACGTTCCACAGCATGTCCTACCTACAACACACAAACCAACAACACGGCTGCGACTACCGAGTGCACGATAAACAGAACACAAGTTGTCAGTGGAGATGATTCCATCAGGAACAAACCGCCCATTCTTAATTTACCATTCTCAGTTATTTTTAAAATCTGAAATGACAACTGGTAGTAAATGTTACTGAGTTGAGAACAGTGGAATGCATAATTCTCTCCACCAGAGAGAAAATATTCCCCTATTTAATGAGGGTTATTTCTAACTTACAGTTACATGGTAACAGCTAAATTTGTACCTCCATATTACATGGCAATTCATGAACAAATGGTGATATAGCTCTGTCATTTTTTTTCCTTAAATTTTCTTGGCTATTACCTCTTTTTGTGTCAGAGGCAGTTTATTTCCACAACAGAATTCTCCAGCATTTCTGAGAAGGGCTTTCCTGTGTTTGTATGTCTATGGAAGAATTGTGTTCTTTAGTATCTTTAAATTTTTACTGAAATTTAACTGCATATAGAAAGCTGCACGTATAATCATGGAGTTGCTCACAAATTAAGCACACCTGCATAATCAGCACCCGAATCAAGCCTTAGCATTATACCAGCATCCTGGACTCCTTCCTTGTGCTTATTCAAATAATACTGAACAACCTACAACCATTACCCCAAATTCTAACACCTTAGATAATTTTGCCTCTTCATGTACCCTAGGTAAACAGAATTTTACAATGTGTACTCTTTTGTGTCGTATTTTATTAGCTCAACATTCTGTTTGTGAGATCCACTCATATCATTATGTGCAATTATAGACGAATCATTCTCATTGCCATATTTCATTATATACTTATAATTAAAATGTATTTAGCCATCTATTTTTGTTGGTCATTCGAGTGGTTTTATTCTGTTTGATTTCTCAGAGTAACCTCTTTGTTTTTTCAGGATTTATTTTTTGTTTGTGTATTTGTATGTCTGCGTGTATGTTTACTACAAATAGAATTTTTAGAAATATTCTCAAACATGTCTTTTGGTGTACTCATATAAGCCATTCTTTGGAGTGGTCGGGTCTTAAAATGTTTATGTTCTTTAGTAAATGTAGTACCCCTATTTCCATACTGTATGAGAGTCCCCATTGCCCACATCCTGCCAACCAATTTGGCTGGTCTGTTTTTCATTTTAGCCAGTACAGTGAATATGCAATGTATCTGATTATTGTCTTGATTTGCATATATCTGATGACCAGTGCAGTTAGCATCTTATGTATGTTAACTGATTTTGGTTATTTGAATTTTTTATTTTGTTAAGTATCTGTTGAAATCTTTTGCCCATATTTCCACCTGGTTTATGTGTTTTCACTATTTGTAAGAGTTATTTATTTATTTTAGATGAAAGTCTTTATTTGAAAATAGGTACTATAAAATCTTCTCCCTTCTATGGGTTGCTTTTTCACTGTGTGTCTAGTGTCCTGTGGAGGTAGAAATTCTTCATTTTAATACAGTCCAAATTATTTTCACTGATCATTAGGTCTGTTTATGAAACCTTCTAAAATATGCGATTAATCTACAATTGATTTTTGTGTATGATTTAAGGCAGGAGTATGTATGTATGTATGTGTGTGTATAAATATATATATATACATATATGTATGTGTATATGTTTAAATATATTACCTGTACAACATTAAAGGACAGAATTCTTTTTTTTTTTAAAGATTTTATTTATTTATTCGATAGAGATAGAGACAGCCAGCGAGAGAGGAAACACAAGCGGGGGGAATGGGAGAGGAAGAAGCAGGCTCATAGCAGAAGAGCCTGACGTGGGGCTTGATCCCATAACGCCGGGATCACACCCTGAGCTGAAGGCAGACGCTTAACCGCTGTGCCACCCAGGCGCCCCTGGACAGAATTCTAAAGCTATGCATTAACTCATTTTCTGAAGTATTAACCTTAAACCTTTGAAACTTTCTTACAATTTAACAAGGAAAAAAAAATGTTTCAGTGAGGGCAGACCTTACCATCCTGAAAGCTAGGACAGAGAATTAATTACACAGAGGATCACAAACTAAATCTTCATCTTCATTATAAAGAAAAGGATACCCACACAGAGAACACAGAGCCCTGGATGAAAATAAACAGAGACAGGAAGACTGGAAGTCAGAGTAGAGAGCTATATGATAAAGATATGTTTAGTGGGGGTTTTCACAAGAAAGGCAGACTATATAATGTAAACATTTAAATATCTTTCTCCTATAAAAATCTTTGGGAATTTTCCAATAATGCCCACTAAGTAAAGAATGTTAATTTGAAAGGATACCAAGTTATTAATCTGCATATGACAGCTCTCTTTCTTAAATTTTTATATGTATTTGAGTTGACCTTGCATTATATATCCCATCATGTTTCATATTTGTTTGCCAAGAACATGTACTCTGATACAATGTCTGAAAATTGTAGCTATGAAGCAACAAATATAATATCAGTAGCAGATTTGCATAAAAGATTTCAGCAATCTCCCTTGTTGAACACATAGTTTGGTCTACAATTCATTAGATGGCCCAAGGTATTTTTATACCAAGTAATGAAATATCACAGTTGTAATGTTTAAGGTGTGTGCGTCAAAATACATTGATGGTTTAAGTTATCTGTAATATACAAATACGTAAAAGAGAAATAGATTCTCCAAAAATGAATAAACAAATAAAATCTGTCTCTGAACAACCACAGTTAACTATTAAAGGGATCAATGAATTTATCATTATCAGAGGTTTCTTTTGGCATTTTAAGTATGTAGATCAATTACCACTGATGTTTAACTTGCTTTGATGGGAAAATAAAGTCAGCATTTGTTGTCCATATAATTTAATAAAAACTTCATTAGAGTTCTCATATTTTGTTCCATTTGTCTTGATTTCAAATTTGAAAGATGGTTTGTCTACTATGGAGCTCACAGCAAAACTCAAACCAGAGAATATGCTTAAGAAACATATCCCATAGTTATTAGGAAAATAGGTAATGAGCACACTAGCCTCGACTATACGGAGGATAGAATTTTCTTAGTCTCTGTATGCTTACATGTGTAATATAAACCAAAGGGTATGTTAGTTTGTTTATATATTTTAGAGAACTTTTTGCTAACTAAAGTTTCCTACTCCAAAATAATGGTAGCTTCTTGAGAATGACAGTTTCCTGACTGTGGCAGCAACAGTGTTGAGACACCTGCTGATCATGGATGAGGCAGTAATTCTCTTAGGAACTTGGTCTTTCAGCATAGCATTAAAGAGGATTCCTAAATTCTCAACCAAAGATCTCTTTTCCTTAGCCCTGCCTAGGATTATGCAAGGCATTTCATAATCTGTAATAAATTCCTTCCTGCTTAATACAGCTAGGGGGGATTTCTTTCTTTCTAATGTACTTTGACCAATAGTGTGTGGTGTAAAAATTAAATGTAATGTATAAGCTATAGCTAAGTAACTGTGGATGAAATACACTTTCGAGCAAAGTTAAAAGCAAAGGAAATTCCTGGGAATTTTAAGATACCTCTGGCTATCTTTTACAATTTCTCTTTATTGTCAGTCGCAATTTACTTTAATTTGGGGGTGTTGACTTTATTCTTACCTTCATAGGTGAATATTCTGATGCCATGCTGCCTCAGTTATAGTACAGAGACTCTATAAAACTCATTCATCATAGCTTTTACACAGAGTCCAAAACATAAGATATACTTAATGATTGAATGAAGGAATGCAACTTCTCTTTGGATGTCCTCCAAGTTTACTTATCCAAGTATTGATTTCTAAGTAAAAAGGAAGTTATTCTGCTCCATCTGATATGGAGAAAAGGTGAAATCTTCAGACCAGATGAAGACAATTCTGTCAGCTTTGGCCAGTCTGTATCATAGTATTTTCATAATTATGGAATACTTATGTAACCTAGGAACATTTGAATATGAAGTTCTGAACTACCAGAACTGTCTTACTCATCATTGTATCACATGGTCTTAGCCCACGTCTGCTATGGTGGCTCACTTAAAAATCACCATGCTTGTCACCATCAACATCATAACAACCAAAAAAATCTACTGATGATTGATATGCTATAGATACATTGTCCATATCAAATGCTTGAAGGAAAGTATTACAAACCCAAATTTACTGATGAAGTCTCTGAGGTTCACTGAGATTATCCACTATTACCAAGTTAGAAAGTGGCAAAACCAAATACTGAACACGGTTTATCTAAAAAATCTTAATGAGTGGATAATAGCGAGCTACTTCAGTGGTGAAATACCATTTTTTCCCCTATGGCTTTTAAGAAATGTTGCTACTATTTGCCTTCCCCAACNGAACACGGTTTATCTAAAAAATCTTAATGAGTGGATAATAGCGAGCTACTTCAGTGGTGAAATACCATTTTTCCCCTATGGCTTTTAAGAAATGTTGCTACTATTTGCCTTCCCCAACTATAATTTTTTTTTAAAGATTTTATTTATTTATTCGACAGAGATAGAGACAGCCAGCGAGAGAGGGAACACAAGCAGGGGGAGTGGGAGAGGAAGAAGCAGGCTCCCAGCGGAGAAGCCAGATGTGGGGCTCCATCCCGGAACGCCGGGATCACGCCCTGAGCCNATTCGACAGAGATAGAGACAGCCAGCGAGAGAGGGAACACAGGCAGGGGCAGTGGGAGAGGAAGAAGCAGGCTCCCAGCGGAGGAGCCAGATGTGGGGCTCGATCCCGGAACGCCGGGATCACGCCCTGAGCTGAAGGCAGATGCTTAATGACCGCGCTACCCAGGCGCCCCAATATATTTTTTATCAACTGAACACAATGGAGATTTACTGAATCTTCTGCGTCTACAACTAAAGCTATTGTGTCTCTTCAAGTTTCTATTCCGTCTTAAAGGGAAAACAAAAACAACAAGAGACCTACACGAATTCCTGCTTACTACTAGCCTACTGTTGACCAGAAGCCTTACTGATAATACAGTTGATGAACGCCTATTTTGTATGTTTTATGTATCTGCATACATTACTGCATTCTTACAATGAAATAAGTTAGAGAAAAAAATTTAATGAGAAAATCATAAAGAAGAAAAGAAAAAAATACATTTGCAGTACTGTACTGAATTTGTTTTTTAATCCATGTATAGGTAGACCTGCAGTTCAAACCCATGTTGTTTAAGGTCAACTGTACATACAATTTTCTCTATATAATTAGAGGATACAGTTATTCAAAGAACTCATATCATTTCATTAAAGGCAATTAAGTCGTACCATAAAGACACAATTTCAAAGAGTAGAAAGATGTCCAGATATTCCTTCTGTTGCCAAAATATACTTTCTCTGCTTTTATATAGCATTCTAGGGGGGAAAAATGGCATTACTTCTCAGAGTAATGCTGAAAATAAACCTGAATTGAGCTGCTTCTTTCATAAAGACTTTTAACATAAAATTAATATTTAACGTATACTAAATATTGGGCATAATGATAAACTCTTGAGATAATAAAAATGAATTCTTTATAGTTCCTGATATTGATAACGTTACTGTCAAGCTAAACCTTGGAAAAAGAAAAATCCTTCCCAAATAGTTTAGATGAACATGGAAAAGAAACCTTAAAACACCTCTGATTCCAATGTTCTAAAAAGTCTAGGCTTTATTTTGGTTTCTGAGATATTCAGAAAAAAAAAATCATACAGCAACATAAAATCCCTCTGCAGCTTTATGTTAAATTTTTCAATTTTTCAACATATTGCTTTAATATATAAACATTACTACATTAACAAAGTAAAGTGGCCTTTACCACATTTATAAGGAGCATACAGCTTATTATTGATGTTATAATAGATATCACATAATATAGCGTCCATTGTTTTCTGTAATCTCTAAAACTAATCTCTATAGATTGGAGGAAGATGGCGGAGGAGTAGGGGACCCCTTTTTCAGCCGGTCCCCTGAGTTGAGCTGGATAGGTACCAGACCAGCAGGAATATCCACGGAATCAGCCTGAGACGCAGGAAGATACATCTGGATCTCTACAAATGAACATCTCCAGCGCTGAGTATCGAGGTACGAAGCGGGGAGCCGTGAAACCGCGCACAGATATCGGAAGCTAAACAGAAGGGGGAGGGAGCCGCCGTGTCAGGGCGCCGGGAAGCGGTAGCCACCTGCAAGGGGGAGTGGACAGACCGCGGACCCGCACGCTTGAGACAGCAGGCTGAGAAGGGAGCTCCGGGAGCGCACGCGGGACGGCTGGCGGTTGGCGGGCCACCTGCACGGGGGAGCAGGCGGACTCGCGGACGGCACCCGCGAGACAACAGACTTTTAGAACGCGAGCTCCAGGAGCGCGCGCAGGGCGGCTGGCGGGCCACCTGCACCAGGGAGCGGGCGGACCGGGGACCCGCACTCTGGAAACAGCAGACTGAGTCCGTGAGCCGGGAGCGTGTGCCACCAACCATCTCATGGAGCTCCGGAGCTCCGGTGTGCTCACTGGATCGAGGCTGAGACCGGGAGCTCCGGGAGCGTCCGCGGGGCGGCTGGCGGCTGGAGGGCCACCTGCACGGGGGAGCAGGCGGACTCGCGGTCAGCACCCGTGAGACACCAGACTGAGACGGGGAGCTCCGGGAGCCCGCGCGGGGCGGCTGGCGGCGGGCGGGGTTGGAAACACAAAGGACAGAGACGTGCCGGCCCTGGAAGTGAGGGCTGGGACGCCGGGTGTGGGGCGCACAGCCCGGGATGCTGCAGGGTTGAGCAGCACCAACAGAAACAGAGTTAAAGTGGCCAGAACATCAGTGGAGAACGATCCGCGATCCCTCTGTTCTGAGACAGAGGCTGAATTTCAGCCGCTGCTGCTCTCTCAGAAGAGGCATAGCAAACCGCCAGGGAAAGCCGCCAGAGAACAAAAGCCCGGAAATACCGGCTCACAGGGTGCCCATCCCCATCCCCCCTCGCAAGGGACACAGAGACTCTACCCAAACAGGGTTTTCTGAGTACCTGCAGGCAGGCCCCTCCCCCAGAAGGCAGGCTGAAAAATCAAGAAGCCCACAACCCGGAGCGCCTGAGTGGCGCAGTCACCAAGCACCTGTCNCAGTCAAAACTAGAGGCTCTGACGGCCAGGGTCACCGAGGCAGAGGAACGCGTTAGCGAATTGGAGGATGGGTTAGTAGAAGAAAAAACGAAAATAGAAGCTGGTCTTAAAAAAATCCACGCCCACGAATGTAGATTACGGGAGATTACTGACTCTATGAAACGATCCAATGTCAGAATCATCGGCATCCCTGAAGGGGTGGAGAAAAACAGAGGTCTAGAAGAGATATTTGAACAAATTGTAGCTGAAAACTTCCCTAATCTAGCAAGGGAAACAAGCATTCGTGTCCAAGAGGCAGAGAGGACCCCATCCAAGCTCAACCAGGACAAACCTACGCCACGGCATGTCATAGTGCAATTCGCAAATATTAGATCCAAGGATACAGTATTGAAAGCGGCCAGGGCAAAGAAATTTCTCACGTACCAAGGCAAAGGTATCAGGATTACGTCAGACCTGTCTACAGAGACCTGGAATGAGAGAAAGGCTTGGGGGGGCATTTTTAAAGCTCTTTCAGAGAAAAACATGCAGCCAAGGATCCTTTATCCAGCAAAGCTGTCATTCAGAATTGATGGAGAAATAAAGACGTTCCAAAATCGCCAATCATTAACCAATTTCGTAACCACGAAACCAGCCCTACAGGAGATATTAAGGGGGGCTCTATAAAGGTAAAAAGGCCCCAAGAGTGATACAGAGCAGCAAGTCACAACCGATACAAAGACTTTAAAGAGAAATGGCATCATTAAAATCATATCTGTCAATAATCTCTATCAATCTAAATGGCTTAAACTCTCCCATAAAACGCCACAGGGTTGCAGATTGGATAAAAAGACATGACCCATCCATTTGCTGTCTACAAGAGACTCATTTTGAACCCAAAGATGCATTCAGACTTAGAGTAAGGGGATGGAGTACCATCTTCCACGCAAATGGACCTCAAAAGAAAGCTGGAGTAGCAATTCTCATATCAGATAGACTGGATTTTAAACTAGAGGCCATAGAGAGAGATACAGAAGGGCACTATATTATTCTTAAAGGAAGTATTCAACAAGTGGATATGACAATTATTAATATATATGCCCCCAACAGGGGAGCAGCAAGATACACAAGCCAACTCTTAACCAAAATAAAGAGACATATAGATAAGAACACAGTAATAGTAGGGGACCTCAACACCCCACTATCAGAAATAGACAGAACACCCTGGCAAAAACTAAGCAAAGAATCAAAGGCTTTGAATGCCATACTCGACGAGTTGGACCTCATAGATATATATAGAACACTACACCCCAGAACCAAAGAATACTCATTCTATTCAAATGCCCATGGAACATTCTCAAGAATAGATCATGCTCTGGGACACAAAACAGGTCTCAGCCAATACCAAAAGATTGAAATTATCCCCTGCATATTCTCAGACCACAACGCTCTGAAATTGGAACTCAACCACAAGGAAAAACCTGGAAGAAACTCAAACACTTGGAGGCTAAGAACCATCCTGCTCAAGAATGACTCGATAAACCAGGAAATCAAAAAACAAATTAAACAATTTATGGAGACCAACGAGAATGAATACACAACGGTCCAAAACCTATGGGATACTGCAAAGGCAGTCCTAAGGGGGAAATACATAGCCATCCAAGCCTCACTCAAAAGAATAGAAAAATCTAAAATGCAGTTTCTATATTCTCACCTCAAGAAACTGGAACAGCAACAGAGGGACAGGCCTAACCCACTGACAAGGAAGGAGTTGACCAAGATTAGAGCAGAAATCAATGAATTAGAGACCAGAACCACAGTAGAGCAGATCAACAGGACTAGAAGCTGGTTCTTTGAGAGAATCCATAAAATTGATAGACCACTGGCAAAACTTGTCCAAAAACAAAGAGAAAGGACTGAGATTATTAAAATTATGACTGAAAAGGGAGAGGTCACGACCAGCACCATTGAAATTGCAAGGATTATTAGAAACTTTTATCAACAGCTATATGCCAAAAAACTAAACAATCTGGAAGAGATGGAGGCCTTCCTGGAAACCTATAAACTACCAAGACTGAAACAGGAAGAAATAGATTTCTTAAATAGGCCAATTAACTATGAAGAAATTGAGTCAGTGATAAACAACCTTCCAAATAATAAAACTCCAGGCCCAGACGGTTTTCCTGGGGAATTCTACCAAACATTCAAAGAAGAAATAATACCTATTCTCCTAAAGCTATTTCAAAAAATAGAAACAGAAGGAAAGCTACCAAACTCATTCTATGAGGCTAATATTACCTTGATCCCCAAACCAGGCAAAGACCCCCTCAAAAAGGAGAATTACAGACCGATTTCTCTAATGAATATGGATGCCAAAATCCTCAACAAGATCCTTGCTAATAGAATCCAACAGTACATTAAAAGGATTATCCATCATGACCAAGTGGGATTCATACCTGGGATGCAAGCATGGTTCAACACTCGCAAATCAATCAATGTGATACATCATATCAACAAGAAAAGACTCAAGAACCATATGATCCTCTCAATTGATGCAGAAAAAGCATTTGACAAAATACAGCATCCTTTCCTGATTAAAACCCTTCAGAGTGTAGGAATAGAGGGTACATTTCTCAATCTCATAAAAGCCATCTATGAAAAGCCTACTGCAAGCATTATTCTCAATGGGGAAAAGCTGGAAGCCTTTCCCTTAAGATCAGGAACACGACAAGGATGCCCACTCTCGCCACTATTATTCAACATAGTACTAGAAGTCCTTGCAACAGCAATCAGAAGACAAAAAGGGATCAAAGGTATCCAAATCGGCAAAGAAGAAGTCAAACTGTCTCTCTTTGCAGATGACATGATACTCTATATGGAAAACCCAAAGGAATCCACTCCCAAACTATTAGAAGTTATAGAACAATTCAGTAAGGTGGCAGGATACAAAATCAATGCCCAGAAATCAGTTGCATTTCTATACACGAATAACGAGACTGAAGAAAGAGAAATTAGGGAATCCATCCCATTTACAATAACACCAAAAACCATGCGTTACCTTGGAATTAACTTAACCAGAGACGTAAAGGACCTATATGCTAGAAACTATAGATCACTTTTGAAAGATATTGAGGAAGACATAAAAAGATGGAAAAATATTCCATGCTCATGGATTGGAAGAATTAACATAGTTAAAATGTCCATACTACCCAGAGCAATCTACACTTTCAATGCTATCCCGATCAAAATACCGAGGACATTTTTCAAAGAACTGGAACAAATAGTCCTTAAATTTGTATGGAACCAGAAAAGGCCCCGAATCTCCAAGGAACTGTTGAAAAGGAAAAACAAAGCTGGGGGCATCACAATGCCGGATTTCGAGCTGTACTACAAAGCTGTGATCACAAAGACAGCATGGTACTGGCACAAAAACAGACACATCGACCAATGGAACAGAATAGAGAACCCAGAAATGGACCCTCGGCTCTTTGGGCAACTAATCTTTGATAAAGCAGGAAAAAACATCCGGTGGAAAAAAGACAGTCTCTTCAATAAATGGTGCTGGGAAAATTGGACAGCTACATGCAAAAGAATGAAACTTGACCACTCTCTCACACCATACACAAAAATAAACTCCAAATGGATGAAAGACCTCAATGTGAGACAGGAATCCATCAAAATTCTAGAGGAGAACATAGGCAACAACTTCTATGACATCGGCCAGAGCAACCTTTTTCACGACACATCTCCAAAGGCAAGAGAAATAAAAGATAAAATGAACTTATGGGACTTTATCAGGATAAAGAGCTTCTGCACAGCCAAGGAAACAGTCAAAAAAACTAAGAGACAGCCCACGGAATGGGAGAATATATTTGCAAAGGACACCACAGATAAAGGACTGGTATCCAAGATCTACAAAGAACTTCTCAAACTCAATACACGAGAAACAAATAAACAAATCATAAAATGGGCAGAAGATATGAACAGACACTTTTCCAATGAAGACATACAAATGGCTAACAGACACATGAAAAAATGTTCAAAATCATTAGCCATCAGGGAAATTCAAATCAAAACCACACTGAGATACCACCTTACGCCAGTTAGAATGGCAAAGATAGACAAGGCAAGAAACAACAATTGTTGGAGAGGATGTGGAGAAAGGGGATCCCTCCTACATTGTTGGTGGGAATGCAAGTTGGTACAGCCACTCTGGAAAACAGTGTGGAGGTCCCTTAAAAAGTTAAAAATTGAACTACCCTATGACCCAGCCATTGCACTACTGGGTGTTTACCCCAAAGATACAGACGTAGTAAAGAGAAGGGCCATATGCACCCCAATGTTCATAGCTGCATTGTCCACAATAGCCAAATCATGGAAGGAGCCGAGATGCCCTTCAACAGATGACTGGATTAAGAAGCTGTGGTCCATATATACAATGGAATATTACTCAGCTATCAGAAAGAACGAATTCTCAACATTTGCTGCAACATGGAGACGGCACTGGAGGAGATAATGCTAAGTGAAATAAGTCAAGCAGAGAAAGACAAGTATCATATGATCTCTCATCTATGGAACATAAGAACTAGGATGACCGGTAGGGAAGAAAGGGATAAAGAAAAGGGGGGTAATCAGAAGGGGGAATGAAACATGAGAGACTATGGACTATGAGAAACAAACTGAAGACTTCAGNCTTCAGAGGGGAGGGGGTGGGGGAATGGGATAGACTGGTGATGGGTAGTAAGGAGGGCACGTATTGCATGGTGCACTGGGTGTTATACGCAACTTAATGAAGCATCGAACTTTACATCGGAATCCGGGGATGTACTGTATGGTGATTAACATAATATAATAAAATAAAATTAAAAAAAAAACTAATCTCTATAAACAAGTCTTCTCCAATAAACTCTATATAGACCTATTCCATAATTTTTCACCTCATAACATACCTCAGACAATGATTTGTAAGTTGTCTTCCTCATTCTTAGGCATTTTGCATGTGACTCTGAGATATGTCCAGATTATAAACACCATGAAGGCAAAAGTCATCCTTTGATTCGTTTTCAAGTCACTTCTAGAAGAAGAGGAAGAGGATCAAGTAAAAGTTATCTAGGAAGTCAAAGATGCCACAGAAAAATTAGCATTTGACCCATCCATTGAAGAGTGAAGAATGAATAGGGGTTCATTAGACAAAAAACATGATTGAAACTGTTCCATGCACAAAATGAATACCACGTGCCGGAGGCAAAGAGATTGAGAAAGTTTGTTCAACTAAAGAGAATGCAACTCGGGGTTCCTACACTGAAAAATGTGAGGCAAACTTAGGAAGAGGAGAGTTTGAATTCATTGTTCAGGGTATGAACTGAAGTTGTTTATATTTTATCCAGTTAGTCAATGCTATTAAAATATTTTAGCGGTAAAAATCTTTTAAAATATTATTTGGTATCTTAGACCCAAAATAGACAAGAGTGGAATGTCAGCAGTTGAAAGGGTAGGCCAAATATCCAAAATTTTGTTGTCTATCCTTCTCACACAGCCCCACTTCCCAGAGCAAGTGATAGATCTTCTAAGCTTAAGTATATTTTATTGTGTTCAGATAGTGGCTTTATTTTTGTGAAAATACAGGAGTACCTCGGAGATATTGTGGGTTCAGTTCCAGATCACAACAATAAAGCCAATATTGAAATAAATCAAGTCAAATTAATTTTTTGGTTGCCTAGTACATATAAAAAGTTACATTTACACTAGACCGTAGTCTATTAAGTGCTCAATAACATTGTGTCTAAACAATGTTCATACGTTACTTTAAAAATACTTTTTTTTAGAATATTTTTTAAGATTTTATTTACTGAGAGATAGAGAGTGAGAGAGAGAAAACACGAGAGGGGGGAGGGTCAGAGGGAGAAGCAGACTCCCCCCTGAGCAGGGAGCCCAATGTGGGACTCGATCCCAGGACTCTGGATCATGACCTGAGCCAAAGAGAGACGCTTAACTGACTGAGCCACCCAGCACCCAATTTAAAAATACTTTATCACTAAAAAATACTATCATCTGAACTTTCAACAAGTCATAATCTTTTTGCTGCTGGAGGGTCTTGTTTTGGTGTTGATGGCTGCTGAATGATCAGGGTGGTGGTTGCACAAGGTTGGGTGGCTGTGGAGATTTCTTAAATAAGACAACGGTGAAGTTTGTTGCATCTATTGATTCCTGCTTTCATGAATGATTTCTATGTGATAGCCTTTTACCCACAGAAGAACTTCTTTCAAAATTGAAGTCAGTCCCCTCAAAGCCTGTTGTTGCTTCAGCAGCGAAGTTGATGTACTATTCTAAATCCTTTGTTGTCATTTCAACAACCTTCACAGCATCTTCACCAGGAGTAGTTTCCATCTCAAGAGACCACTCTCTGTGCTCATCCATAAGAAGCAACTTTTCATCCCTTAAAGTGTTATCATGGGATTGCAGCAATTCAATCACATCTTCAGGCTCCACTTCTAATTCTAATTCTCCTGCTATTTCCACCATATCTGTAGTGACTTCTCCCACTGAAGTCTTGAACCCCTTGAAAGTCATCCATGAGGGTTGAAATCAACTTCTTCCAAAGTCCATTAATGTTGATATTTTCGCCTCTTCCTATGAATTACAGATGTCCTTTATGGCATCTAGAATCCTTTTCAGAAGTTTTTCAATCTACTTTATCCAGATCCAACAAAGCAATTTCTATCTATGGAAGTTTTACCCTTATGAAACGTATTTCTTTAATCATAAACCTTGAAAGTAAAAATTACTTCTTGGTCCATGAGCTGCAGAATAGATGTTGTGTTACATGAATCTTATTGTCCATCTCCATCATAATTCTTGGATGACCAGATGCATTGTCCATGAGCAGTCACATTTTGAAAGGAATCTTTTTTTTTTTTTTCTGAGCAGATCTCAACAGTGCACTGGAAATACTCAGTAAATCATCTTATAAACAGATGTGTTGTCATCCAGGCTTTGTTGTTCCATTGACAGAGCACAGGCCAGAGTAGATTCAGATAATTCTTAAGTGTCCTAGGATTTTCAGAGTGATAAATGAGCATTGGCTTCAACTTGAAGTCATCAACTGCATTAGCCCCTAACAAGAGAGTCAGCCTATCTTTTAAGCCAAGTATTGACTTATCCTTTCTAGCTGTGAAAGCCCAAGGTGGCATCTTCTTCCAAAAGAAGGATGTTTCCTTGAAAATCTACTTTGAGAATCTGTTGTTTAATGTAGTCATCTTCATTAATTATCTTAGCTAGATCTTCTGGATAACTTGTTCTGTCAGCACAGACTGCTTCCCCTTGCACTTTTATGTGATGGAAACAGCTTCTTTCCTTAACCTCATGAAAAAATCTCTGCTGGCTTCAAACTGTTCTGCAGCTTTCTCACCTCTCTCAGCCTTCACAGAATTGAAGAGATTTAGGGCCTTGCTCTGGATAGTCTTTGGCTTCAGGGAATGTCTGTGGCTGGTTAGATCTTCTATCAAGACCACTGAAGCGTTCATCACAATCAGCAATAACATTGTTTTGCTTTCTTATCATTCATGTCTTCACTGAGTAGCACTTTTAATTTCCTTCAGGAATCTTTCTCTTGCTTTCACAGCCTGGGTAATCGTTTGGTGCAGGAGGCTTAGCTTTCAGCTTGTCTCAGCTTTTAATATGCCTTCTCACTAAGCTTCATTTTTAGCTATGATTTAAAGTGAGAGCCATAAAAAATAAATAAATAAAGTGAGAACCATGTGACTCTTCCTTTCATGTGAAAGCTTAAAGATTCTTGTATGGTTAATAATTGGCCTAATCTCAATATTGTTGTATATCAGGGAACAGGGAGGCCTGAGGAGAGGGAAAGAGGTGGGGGAACCACCAGTCAGTGGGGCAAGCAGAACACACATTTATCAATTAAGTTTGTTGTCTAATGTGGATGCAGTTCATGGTGCCTCAAGACAATTACAATAGTAGCATTAAAAAATTACTGACCACAGATCCCCATAACAAATGTAATAATAATTAAAATTTGAAATATTTTGAGAATTACTAAAATGTGACACAGAGACATGAGGTGAGCAAATGCTGCAGGAAAAATGGCACTGGAAGACTTGCACTATGGAGTCCCTTGGCACAAATCTTCAATTTGTAAAAGATGCACTTGCCTGTGAAAAGCAATAAAGCAACATATGCTGTCATTCCCTTAGCAAGAGGAGGCTGTGGCTCATTCAAGTTGGAAGTGAGACCTGAAGGGCTCCTGAAGAGTGAACAGAAGAGCTAGAAAGCAAGGACTGTCAGAGACTGAACTATGTATAGGCTCTGGCTTTGGAGAGTACCTTGATCACTTTTGTGGCAGGGGTAAGTCAGCAGTACTGGGACAATTTCTACAGGGTCCACAATGAGACTGTAATCTTCAGGTGCATTGAGTTTGTGGAGTTGGCCTGAGAAACATGAGTGTTTGAGGTGAAGAGTCATCCGATGTTGAGTTAGGATATATTGAGACAAAGTGAGAGACTATACACATATATGAATTAAGATGTTGTGTAAGGATGTAGTTTTTAAGTTAGGGTAGCTTGAATATGTTTATATACTGAAGGACAAACACCAGAGAAGAAGAAGGAAAGGAGGAGACAACTGACAGAGCAAGATGTCCAAGAGGCAAATAGGAAGCAATGGGATTAAAGTCATCAGTCAATAGATCAACCTTGGAATTAAGAATTAGTTTCCTCATTTGAATTCTTGTATACGCCCATGCATAGACCTTTCAGTTACCTGAGCGAAAGTAATCTTTCCTCTTAAGCCCGTGTAGGTTGACATCCCATTTTTTATAAGGAGTCTTGACAAATACAGTGACAAAAAATGTTCCTTTTAAGATGTAAGAATGGATGCAGGTGATGTTGAAATTATGAGACTTTTAGAAGTTACAGGATCTTTTCTGATGCCTAAACTATTTCTCTGAATTAGGAAGCAAGGTCATCCACTGAAAACTATGGGTGAGCCAGGCTTGGATTCAGGCTTGAAGAAAGTAGTGATGATTTAATATTGACAAGGAAAGGAATAGAAAATAGTATGAAATAAGATTACATTGCAATGCTTAGACTGTGTGATACCTGATTTGATGAAATTTAACTAACTATAGAAGGTATTGTCAGATTTTCAAATTTACCACAAACTATTTCTCATAAAAATTGAACTACCCTATGACCCAGCCATTGCACTACTGGGTGTTTACCCCAAAGATACAGACGTAGTAAAGAGGGGCCATATGCACCCCAATGTTCATAGCTGCATTGTCCACAATAGCCAAATCATGGAAGGAGCCGAGATGCCCTTCAACAGATGACTGGATTAAGAAGCTGTGGTCCATATATACAATGGAATATTACTCAGCTATCAGAAAGAACGAATTCTCAACATTTGCTGCAACATGGACGGCACTGGAGGAGATAATGCTAAGTGAAATAAGTCAAGCAGAGAAAGACAATTATCATATGATTTCTCTCATCTATGGAACATAAGAACTAGGATGACCGGTAGGGGAAGAAAGGGATAAAGGAAAGGGGGGTAATCAGAAGGGGGAATGAAACATGAGAGACTATGGACTATGAGAAACAAACTGAAGACTTCAGAGGGGAGGGGGTGGGGGAATGGGATAGACTGGTGATGGGTAGTAAGGAGGGCACGTATTGCATGGTGCACTGGGTGTTATACGCAACTAATGAAGCATCGAACTTTACATCGGAATCCGGGGATGTACTGTATGGTGATTAACATAATATAATAAAAAAATCATTAAAAAAAAGAAAAAAATATTTATCAAGTTTTATGTTAATTTTCATATCCCTGGGTTCTT
The DNA here is from genome assembly GCF_002007445.2 of Ailuropoda melanoleuca. NCBI lineage: Eukaryota > Metazoa > Chordata > Mammalia > Carnivora > Ursidae > Ailuropoda > Ailuropoda melanoleuca. The sequence goes on from NC_048222.1 coordinate 119,946,895, forward strand.
GAATTGGGAATATATATATACTTACCCTAGATAAACTATTCAAACTTGAAAAAGTAGTTACATGCTTGGTATTACTGATAATTGCACACATCAAATATTAATTAGGTAAATCAGGTTAGAAAGGCTTCCTGCTAGAAAGGCTGAAATATATATATATATATATGTATCATTTTCTCCAATGCTTACATTAATTCCCCTCTCTCCATTAAGGTGTACTTTCCATTCTTTTTAATTAAGAATAAGTAATGAATGCAATTTATCAGTGTCTTAAACAGTTCCTTATTAGCCTTGATTTCATGCAAATCAATTACAAATAATCTGTTTTTAAACAGAAAGCATTGCTTTTCACAGCATTTCTGAAGGATGATAGACATCCTTTTAGATCATAAGTGAAATTTCTATTAAATTTTATGTATGTACATGCAGTCTGTATATAAACATACGTATAACATACCTGCTTATATATGCATGTATGTGTATACATACACACGTACGAGGCTAAAAAGCATTAAACAGGACCTTTTTAAGTTGAAAGACTCCTGTGAGACTTTTAACATGGTGAGGTGAATTATAAATCTTTCAGAAATGAATGTAGTGTAGCATGCAATGTCCATTTGAAAATGAAAATTCCTTAACTTCTCTCTTTTTCCCCACCTTTGATCAAGTGACACTGAAGGTTCTTGTAACATGCTTTGGGAAATTTTAGACAAGGAGATCTCTAAATCACATTTTACTGGAACATATTTTACTGTACTCTATTCTATACTATTTTATTCATGTCCAATATTGTGACTATCAAGTTCCTTTTATTCACACACAGACACACATGCACACAGACTCAGTATAGTGTGAGAGGTACTATTGTAGTTTGAAGCTGTGGGAAAAGCATACAGCTTACATTTTAAATCTGTTAGTCTTTTTATCGTTTCTAATACTTGCACCATAATATTTGTTTAGACTACATGGCCATGTGGTTTAAATGTGAGAGGAATTTATATATATTAGTTTATCTTTAAAATTCAGCCTATGTCTATTATGGGCATTTCTAATAAAACATTAATTGCTTAATTGCTTCATTTTATCTTTTCCTCTCCCATATTATTTAAGGTAGCTAACTGTAGGGCTCCATATGTCAGAAGTCACTTTTAAGCTTCAACACGCACTAGCCTTATAATTAAGAAATAATCATGTTTACATGCTTCTCATAGTTTCATCTGTAAATTGATTAAAAGTATCACTTTTCATATAAATGTTTTGATGAATAGCACAGTACTTGTCACAGATGGAATACTTAATAAAATTACCTTTATTATAATTTTAAAACTATCATAGTTTTGATTTCAATGCGAGTCCTAAATGTTAACCTTGGTTTGTGCCACAATTTGGAATTGTATAAAAATTCATGGTAGAGATGGTCTTTAATCACCTTTATCAAGTAAAGATTATTTGTCACACCTGCCAGTAGAACTTACAATATAACTATTCCTTATCACTAATAAATAGAACCATTTTTAATAGGCCCTTCACAGTATTGCAAGAGTTTTTTTAGTTTGTTTTTTATTCCTATCCAGAACTTCTACTGAACAGGGGGTTTCACGTGATTTTATGGAATGAGTATGCCTCCCCACCACCAGGTCACAAAAGATTCTCTCTATAAAATGGAGATTGTTTTGTCCTAAATTATTTCCAACTAAAATTTGATCCATGACCCTAACTTAGATATGAGAACTGATTTGAGTCTCCAAATCAACTGCAGAACTCTACCAAGGTCATAAGATTTTCAGTAGTAGAGCTAGGAGATAATTCAGTTTGAAATAATTTCAGAGGCATCATGCTGCCCATTACACATCGTCTGTATATTTTCTATAGTATCAAAGTTGAGTGGTACTAATGTAATATATACATTAAGTTACATGTTTAAAACCTTTGAATTTTTTTTAACTTCATGTCAATCATTTCCAAAAAGAGACATTTTAATAGATTGGTATATATGTTGTTTAATTATAGTGTCAGAGCTAATTAACGATTATGTTTTTCTCAACTACTGCTTAAGTTATCATCATCTCCTTTCATATATATTTTGCAGATTAATAAATGGCAAGCTTTGCAAAATGCCAAACGTGGTACAATTTGCTAACGTTGATTGAATGCAGAAGTATTATATTCATCATCTCCTCAGTTCTGCTGAAATCAGTATTAGTATCATAGTGCATATTTTGTTCAAAGTTTTACCCCCTGCCCTTGTTCTGATTTCCATTATATTTACTTAATACCTGCACATTCTAGAAACACCAGAATTTAGGGGATTTTCATCTTCAATTTTAAGACTAACAAACCCAGATGAGGTGAATATTTCATTCTTCTGTTTGGATTATAATTTCAGGACAGGATGTGCCCTTAAAGCAGAAAAAAAAAAGAAGTCTTTGTTCGCGGCGGATATAAAGAACAATTCTAAGACGTACTTTTACTTAACGCAAAGCAGTTGGGATATTAAAAGTAAGCAGTACATACTCTTTCGACATAAAGTTAGGTTTTTTAGAATCTGCTTGTAAATAAACATGGTATTGATTTCAAGGTTTTGAACATACAAAAATTCACTGGATTCCTTTTATCCTTTTATCTCCCTGCTAGTTATAAGAAAGAATGTGGGCGCTTTAAATCCTCTTAACATGTCTGTCACCGGCACAATAAACTCCTCTCCTGTGCAGAAGAGACCCTTGTCTGTCACTGGGATCTCTCCGGAGGTGACGATTACCAAGTGGGTTTTCTGTCGACTTCCTAAAATGTAACCTCCTCATCTAGGCTGCCATCTCTAGCGTGACAGACTGGGTGGATGATTCCATCATCGCCTCACACTATGTTTTACCATTTGGGGCCGGATGTCATCTTTGGGGAAGAGAGTTAAAGCTTTTGTCAGAGAGTATTTCTCTTGTTTCACTTAACATCTACTCACCTTTAGGTATTGAAAGAATAAAAAATACAAACTGATAAGACTATCCCCAGGCAGAGTTTTCATGCTACCCAAAGCAGTCTCGGCAGTTATAAAGATCCTTCAATAATCTGTCAAAAACTGACATCACTGTGTAAAGAGCTGTTCATTTCTATATCTCATTTTGGATTGATGTACGTGCACTTTTATATCCTTCAGTTCGATATAACATTTGGCCTTTCATGTTCTCGGTTTAAGCTACAGGGAACTCAAAGCTATTTCAAAGCATAATTATATCAATCTGCATATAAAAGGCTCTGTGTCCTACAGAGGGTTCCATGGAAAAGCAAACTCTTTCAAAGAAGAAAATTAGAAGTAATTCCCACAACTAAAATTCACAAAAGTTAATACATTTTTCATCTGATGAGAACAGTTTTATTTTTTTAAACCAATAGAAGATGAATCAAGAAAGTGTTGGGGACTTCTTTTGTGAGGTAGGGAGGAGAAGGGGAAGAAAGGGAAATTGGAGAGGAAAGCAAAGACATGATGCATGTACATTATACATTTTGTTTGATTATACACATCACATCAGAGAAATCAGTAATTCCTATTGCTGTGGCAGACAATAGGATTGCCACTTCCATATTGTATTAGTTATCTGTTGCTGGAAAACAGTATACTCCAAATTTGTATGATTCAAACCCTCTTAGCGCACATTTAACTGGGAACCTCTGGCTAAGGGCTCCTTTGAGATTGCACTCAAGCTGTTGGCAGAAGCTGTGTTCTCCTCTGAAGATGCAACGAGGGGAAGGGCATCTGCTTCAGAGCTCACTCATGTGTTTGTTGATAGGCCTCGATCTCGTGCCACATGGGTCTCACCACAGAGCTGCCTCCACATCTCTGCAAGCAATCCAAAGGAGAGTGAGAGTGTGTACAAGAAGATTCCCAAGATGGAAAACATAACCTTTTCTTAATCTAACACCAGAACCAAATTCTGTTTCATAGAAGTGGGTTCCATAGCTCAACTACCTTCAGGAGAAGGGGGGTACTCAAGAGTTCAATACCAGGGGTGATAATCATTGTGGGCCATCCCAGAGAACTGCCTACCCTACATATTACATTCATGTTAAGTTGCTTTAGGTACTTTTGTTATATTACAAAAGACTTTTCAAAATATAAGTCCTGTAGATGTGGTTTTAAACTGAAAGGAATTGCCACTCTAAAAATTTATTTTTTTCCAAATATCTGCTCTCCAAATATGACCTTAGTAGTTTTCAAATGTTTCATAACTTAAAAATGACAAGTACGGTTATTTTAAATCTTTTAAGTAACTCTTTGTTAATCTCTTTTTTTTTTTTACCATGGCAAAAGAAAGATTTAAAAAAAACCTCACAAACATAATTGTGTAAATTCTGAAGCTAACAAAATACTTAGCACCGAAGTTATGTAGCATATGGTTATCCTAGTCCCAAACAGTAAAATGTGTCTGTATGTGCCAGCTCTTAATTACCGGCTCATTAACACTCAGGTGTCAATTGCTGGTGGCAAAGGCAATACCCAAATGGCCTAGTTTCTGTCATGCACAGTGTAATTAAATTGACCTCAAGTACTAAAGCTTGCAAGTTGCCTGATATTATTTGGACACTAATTTCAGGCACTATTCAAAGTAGAATACTATGGTGAATAAACCAATGTAAGAGAAAAGCACTATCGGGCTTCAAATTTTATTTTCATTCATAATTATAACCTTAAAACCAATTGAATAAATAACCAGCATTCTAATCTATATCAAATATAACACTGGGTATCACCTAACTGGTTTTACACTATCTAAAATTTTTAAAACGTATAGACTCATAAACTTGTTACAACCAAGAGTGAAAAATAAATCATTGTAATACTCACATTTGGGAAAATAGAAATTGCATATCATATTTTATAATTTCATTTATTAATATATAATGAGAGAATTATGTGTATATTACATTTAAATTATTAATTCCCAAATGTAACCAAATGTGAAGCATATCCTTACTTTCTACATGGTCCTAACAACAAAGAAATAGGTACTTCTAGCAAGAATCCCACAAACTCTCAATCATCTGAGAGCAGATTTCTTCATGACTCTGTGTTATAAGACTTTAGCTCATTATGTGAAAGCTTATTTTTAAGCTTCCAGTTAGAGAGAGAAGATGAATTCATGCACAAACTTTAGCTTTTCATAAAACTTCACAGCAGTGAAAAGAACATTTTCTACAGAAAAGCCTACAAGAACAAGTATAAGACAAAGAAACAAGTGAGCAAACAACTCTAACAACATTTTGGAAGTTTGGAAGTGGATCAGTAAGTTGCTATCGACTTACTTGTTTTAAAAATATATAATCTTGAGCTGGAAGTTAGGAGTACGAAGAAAGAAATCTGATTTATCCCACAGAATATTCCAAAGGCTAAGGAATTAATAGAACAAATTAGTTCTGAAGTGGGAGTGAATATAAAAATGAAAAGAAGGATCAAAAAATGTCATTGAGAAGCAATTAGACTCCCAGGTTTCTCTCATCTACTGTGCATATGTAGGTGATCAATTATCCCCTCTGGTAGGAAGACAGGAAATATATTCTCTAAGGAGGTTAAAACAGAGGTGCCTACATTGGAAGACAGCGGGTACAGTTTAATGTGAGATCATCATACCCAGAAAACTTAGGCCCTTCTCTCTCCCAACCATCTTTCCCCGATTAACTTTCAAAATGCAAGTGCCCAGGCTTATACCTCCAGGAGGAAGACCTGAAAACATTTATCTGGATATCTCTAACTAGCCTAAGAAGAAAAACATACCAAATGTATTGACAGTGGGGTTTCCTTAATTAAATGATCCACCAGACATTTGCAAAAAAAAAAAGAATCTCTACCGTAGATTCCTGGAAAGAGACACTATTCTGGGAAAATAAAATGCAACATAAGCTATCTTCGATATCTTCAGGTGAATAAGAGAAAATATTGTATTCATGAAGAGAGTTCAAAATACCTTTAGAGAAGAATATTGAGAAAACATAAAGAACTCTTACACTTAATAATAAAACAAGGAAATAAAAGGCTTAGTAGAAGTTCGGAAGATAAACTCAAGAACATCTCTGAAAAAGCAGATTAAAAAAATGTAGAAAGTAGGGAAGAAAAAGTGAAGAAAATTGGTAGGTCAGTAGAGGAGGTTCAATATCCAAATAAAAAAGGATAAAAAAAGATGAAAAGAAATAAGGGGAGAAATGATGAAAACAATAATTCAAGAAAATTTCCAAAAACTGAAAGCTTGGGTTTAAAGACTGAAAGAGCTTACCAAGTATCTGAAATTGAGATGGAAATAGATCTACATCAAATCATGTAATACTATGAAATTTCAGAACTTGATGACAAAGAGACCCTTCCATAAATTTCCATAGGAGCTGGAGGACCTATGTTCATAAAAAGTTTAGTTTCTATTTTGGAAATTGTTCTACTTTTGAAGACAATATAGGAAACCTCTCAAAGAACCTCAGCTTAATATCTGACAAATTTGGCTGAAGCAAGCCTGACCAAGACCAAAATTGTTCAAGGGCTCTCAGGGATTTTGGACTTCTCCAACACCATAGCATTCACTTTTATGGTATAAGCAAAATTAAGCCCAATATATGTGTTGCCTTGACATCTGGCACAACTAGAAAAACTTCAAATAACCTAACTCCCAAGTTTCTTTCTCCACTTTGCTCCCAAAGATAAGATCACCTATCCAGACAACCCTACTTATCAGGGGGACTAGGTGAAGGTGGGTGTCAGTTCCCTATTGGCTTGCAGAACAAGCCAATTCAAACAAGCCAATCCTATCTCACCAGAATCAGGAAATACCTCACCCCCTTGATACTACAAAGCTTGTCTCTTACAGCCCCTGGTTGTTCACTCTGTTCCTGAGTGCAATCCCATGTGGCCATGTGCAGCATCCTTCCTGCCACCTTCCACCCCAGGCCTGTGACTATCTGTGACTAATAAATTGCTCTTGTCTCTTCTGTCCAGTGTTAGGTGCTACATATTCTCTAATCCCTTAACTCTAGGACAGAAATTTCTCCCTCACCAAAGGCATGATTAAGAGACAAAACAACACTTTACAGGATGATCCAACCATGACCAAGGACACTCGGTCAGCTTGAATTAACTGCTCTTGGATAACTATGATTTCATGATAGAAGGAAGGCTTCCTGGCACCAAACTGTCATTGCTGATGGACTTGCACTTTGGCCTGTTAGGCACTGCGTTGTCTTTAGCGGGTATTGCCCTCGCTTCCCACTGCAAAATACTCTTGTCCTAAAGAAGAGAACTGTGGTTAATTGGCTGTACCTCAGCATGAGGCTCTGTTGGAGTCAGTCTACATCTAGCAGGCATCTCTGGGACTCCTGCTTATAAAAGCAGTGACAACACAAAACCTTACTTGGTCAGCTAGTGCTTCAGTTCCACTTACCAAGGATAAGCTAGAGCTCTGGTCACTGCATCTACCTTGAGAACCATCACTATCTACTTGGGGCAGCCATCTGGCCGTTATTGTGACTGTCCACCCTCAGGGGGAGTCCAGGGATAGCTCATAATGAGGTTTGTGGAAAGGAAGGAGATCACCGCCCTACCGAGAATTAATCATGGCACCTGAGTCATTTAAAGTGTAGCTACCTTGCCCCTTCCTTGTGCTACTGTTTCCCTTGCTGCTATCCCAAGTATTTTACTGACCTCCAAGGGTATATATTTCTGGCAACCCATGGACAAGGCACTGATGAAAAAAAAGGGGGGGAAGAGCAGGGGGCACCAACTGCCCCCCAAATAATGGAGGAGGTGACACAACTGCTGTCTCAGTGAAACGTCTCTAACCAATGTGTGTGGGCTTGTCTTAGTGCTTCTGGTTACCAGCAGGCCAAAGGACTAATCTTCAAACCATAGGGCTTGACTGTCAGACTAGCACCATAGGCAAAAGGATTTTACTGCAGGTGGACTCTGACCCTGGGGACATTGCCTAACCCTGGAAAAGGAGATAGCTGTCTCCAGAAGAGAAGTCGCTGGGCCTCCAAACTGCTTCCTCTCACCTATCTAGAAGGTCTACACCAGGTCCTAAGTTGCCTGTGGACTTCTGATACAGGGAACTGCTCTCCTTGACTTTGCACTGCACACCATTAGAGTGGTAGTTGTGGGCCACATACTGAGCTCCTCTGCAAACAGTCTCTCACAGACCCAGAGCATCTATTCTTGCATACCATGCTGGCCGTTATGCCTTGGGTCACGGAACCAGCACTCACAAGATCTCGGTTGTACAGGCTGAATTCAAATCTGACCCTCTGACATATCCCATCTGCAGGAAGGTGTAGCCTCAGCTCTCCTCAGGCCCTCGCCAGATGCCATGGTGTTAGAGGTCGACCCACTCCCAGACCCCTTAGCAACATGGAGAGCCCCGTAGGAGCAACTTAGTGAATAATTAATGGAGTTTGTACACTTTATGGATCATATTGCCATCATTATATATGATGGAACTTGGTGGAATGTTGCTGATTTCCCTTCCTTATCCGGTATGTCCCTGATAAAGGCAGGATCTCAGGGTCAGCATAGTTGACCATATAATAGGCAGTCATCTTAGCACTGGATACCCTGGTCAGAAAATGGCTCCATATGAACATTTTTATAAACCCTTGGTGTATTATATAAGAATTGCTCCCTTGGAGGTAAAGGACTCTGGGAACCTCTTGTCCCACAGAGACCTAAAATATAAATCAAGGGAACAGATGTCCCTATGTATACTAAGGCCACAATTCAGCCTCACCAGGACACTCCTATTCTCCCCTTTGGAATTTCAGAGATTATTGATAGTGACCAAGGTGCTCATTTCACTTCTCAAAACAGACAAGGCTGGGCTCCTGAAGAAGACATTCAATACAACTTCCATGTCCTCTATAGACCCCAGGCAGCCAGTTTAATTGAGAAGCGTAATGGCCCCTTCGAAGAATTCCAAAGAAAAGAAATAGCCCTCTGCTATTGCCATAGGCATAGATTAGTCTGAATCCACATTCCCTGGGACATAGATCCTTGTACTACTGCCACACGGGTTCCTCAGTTTCCTTTATTGGCCATAAAGGGAACACCTCTAAAGTTCATGTTTTTGAAGTGCACCTCACTATGTGGCCCTCTGTGTTGGGGGGGGGCACAGCTGATGCATTAAATGAAAAATATGTAGATTATGACCTGCTGAATGAAGAGGCTTAAGTCACCTGCACAAGGTTTGCAGTTACCTCCTTCGGTGTCCGAGCTCCCACTTTGGGGAAGTAAACCCAGGGTCATTTGGATGAAAAACACAGTTCCAACATGCTCACACAAAGGAAGTAAAGTCACAAGGTTTATTACTTACAAATATCAGGGCAGGGGTCAAAGAGCCAGGGAAAGGGCAGACCCCTGTCCCAGGCCATGAGTAAGCAGGCGGTAGAGAACAGGGTAGCAAGTGCCTAGAAGGTGACAAGGTGGACGTCACTCACTTTTCACTGGCTTAATTCCAAGTGGTTATTTTAAAAGGTGCCCCAGGAAAAGCAAAGCCGGAACTTCTTGTGGGAATCCTAAGCTTAGGTCCTTATCTAAACGTCCAGACTGTGCAAGAGCAAGGTTATCATACTGTGAACTGACTAGGCAGCTACTCAAAATAGTTGTTTTTCTCCTCACACTATCTTTCTCCTGGTTAAGTGCCTACTCCATGTCCTGGAGAGGTTCCTCTACTACCTAGGAATCTCAGTGCATCACCAAGGGAAGAATTGGTGTCAAGACATCAGGGAATCAATTATGGTATAAGGACTGAAATTAAAGCCAGATATTATGTGCTACCCTGACATCTAGTGTATCTAGACTGCCTTGAATGGTCTAACCTCACCTTCCTTATTCTCCTCTGGAAGATAAGATCCCCTAGCCATACAGCTCTGCTTATCAGGGGGGACCAATCACAGTTGGTTCTTAATTAGTGTGGTTTCATTTCCCTGCTAGCTCCATTGAATTCTCCCTGGCCACATCCTCCAGCAGGAACCAGGGAGAACCCCTCCCTCTTGATAGCCAAAAAGCCTGCTTCTCATAGCCCCTGGTAGTGTGGCCTTGTATTTTGTGTGGTGTCCTCCTCCCCCAGGCTATGAGAATATGTGGCTTGTAAATTGTTGTCAATTTCGCCTGTCTCTCCAGTGTCCAATGTTGTGTGTTCCCCATCCCCAAAACCCTAGGATGGAAATCTCTCCCTCACCAACAGGGTGGATAGTTGATGATTAAAACCCACCCTTCACCTACCTTCTTATTTTTTTTTCAGTATTTGACTAAATTTGTTGAAGTAAGTTGAGCTAAGTTGGGTGAATTTATTAGCTGGGATGATGATGATTTTATAAAGTCAGGTTATTCAGACTTTTTCTTGGTGAAGCAGCAGTCTTTAAATAGGATTTCTCGGGGACGTGTACTCCTATTTGTCTGACTCTAGGTTTGCTTATTCACTGCCAACATAACACGCTGGTTAAGAGGAATAAAAATGCATATATTAGAACAACATTTTATTCTAAATATCTATCATAAAAGGACAGACAAGACTCTTTAGTTTCTTAGGCCACATTTCATGGTGCCTTCTATGTGAGAATCCTCCTTAGAAATGAGCATGTGGCATAGGGAGAGCATTGAAATTTAAAAATATAGAGTGAAGTTCTAGATGCTATAGCTTATTTTTATATTTTTAAATATAGTTACTCCTAGAATTTCAAGTTAAAATAAGACACAGAGACTAGAAATATAGCTGGCACGGGTTAAGAATTCAGTCAAGAGAAAAGGTTTGGACCTTACGTTTATGGTTATGCTCTTGCATCAGTCAGTCTATATTTGTCTCATTTGCTTCATAGGTAGGTTAAGGACCAGAATATTTTCAAGGACCTGCTCTGCACTAAAAGTCTATTATTCTGTGGGGTCCACTTAAAAAAAAACATAGAAAATAAAATTAATTGCTAATAGAGTTTAGATAGGAGTTGATGAATACAGGTCAAACAACATAAAGGTATTACGATTTTGTTCAAAAATATTTGCCGAAAATGTTATTTGAACAGATGGAAAGGAAATATAAATAGCTTTTTTACAATTATTATGTCTTTATTTTTATTTGTATGCCTTCCTCTTCATTATGTAGTGTCATGCATGTCACAAAAAGAGCCAGAGGTTTCGACTTAATCTGCATCCTTTTTAAATTAGTCAAGACCACTTCTGGCATATACACTAGCCGAAGGTGCACAGGGAAAAAAAAGAAAACTTTTAAAAATATTTCTAATTTACATATTACATATTTATAGAATTCTTTCCAAATAAACATAATGAAAAAATTCAACTGAAGAGTTTTAATTTAAATTGCCATAATAATAATAAATTACTACAGAGGGAATGAAGTAAAATATAATAGAGAGACTATCATTTGACATAAGGGTAAAAATCTAAAATTTTCTGAACATGTTTAAATATAATGCCATTCCGGTTCTACTTGGATAGCAAACGTAGCAAAAACTGAATGATAGAGAGAAAATTAGCAAGCCCTGCTACATATATGATTACCCTTTTCTTTCTTTTATGTTGTCTTGTTTAAAGGCGGCATGATCCGCTCAGGCAAACCAAAACTCCCATTCATAGTGACTTCTCCCTCTCATCAGTCAGCTGACCGTGGGATCAGGGAGGAAGTACCATCTATTGCTTTTTGAATTGTCTCTTGATTCTGTCCTTCCACCTCCATTTTTACTAGTTCAGTACGTAAGTTACTTGTACTCACTTGCTTCCTAGCTAGAGATTTACAACAATGGGTCTCTCATTATCCCAATTTCCCTTTTTTCTGTTTTTATTGTTATGAATTATCTCATAACATCATCTAAATCATAACGCTTCATTATTTGTGGCATTTATTTTTATCTTTTAATTATTATTATATCTAATACTGGAACAGACTCTTCTAGAGTGTTAAAGGAAGTATTATATTTAAACCAGAACTGTGCAACATACCAAATTTTAAAAATACCTAATATCCTTGTCCACTCCACCTACCTGATTGTTGTCAATTGAAAACATTCTTACCACCTCAGCAGGAATACTCGACTAGTAATCACGTGTTGTAAACTTGTCATCTAGCTTTATGAAATGTTATGCCAGTGCACATGATTCTGCATGATCTCTTAATGGCATTTCCAGTTTCTCCCCTGTTCTGGTCCCTATAATTGCAAGGGCATTTTCTTAAGATTATGGAGACATATTTGAACTTAAAATATTTGCAACACTGTCATGTAAATCCATATATCCTTGTCAGGATAACAATGGACACAAAACACACCTCCACAGAGGCATCCCAATGACATACTTTGGTATGCCTGTGTTCTAAAATAAAATTTATATATCCGCTCTCTGTTTTACTCCTTTTTTTTTTTTTTTTAAGATTTTAGTTATTTATTTGAGAGAGAGGCAGCAGAGGGAGAGAGAGAGCATGAGCTGCGGTGGGGTGTGGGGAGAGGCAGAGGGAGAGGAAGAAGCAGGCTCCCCACTGAGCAGGGCTGGATCCAAGCACCCTGGGATCATGACCTGAGCCAAAGGCAGATGCTTAACCAACTGAGCCATCCGGGCACCCCTGTTTTACTCCTTTCTAAGGTATTCCACTTTACCTCATTCTTTATTGCATTTTAACTAGAATTATCTAACCATCGTTTATTTTCATTATTTTTCTCTTTCTTTTAACTTACATATGTATATGACTACATGAACTTTAAAAATCATAACTGCTTCTCAGTCTCTTCAAACTTATTGGAGAGTGAAGGAAGACAATGGTTGTATTCTCTCTTCCTCTTTTTCTCTCTCATTTCTCACCTTCTCTCGCTAATTCAACTTTACTTGGTACATTTTATTATAACCATTGTGTTGTCTCTTTGTGGTCTACGTAGCCCAGTATAAAATAAGGGTGGTTACCACGCAACACCAAAAGAAATTGATCACTAATTGCCTATGTGTGAAAAAGCCCATGCCAGCTTGTTGAAGATCAAATATATCATTACCTTCCAACCAGGCATTCTGATAGCCTAAAGATTAATTAATATAGTGCACAGATTGTGTATGTGTCTGCCTATAAGATGATTTTCTCCATGCACTCCTCCATGAGTCTCTTTTGTGTTGGTTAATACCTCTCCCCATCACAGACACACACACACACACACACACACACACACATACACACATGCATCCATGGCTATCAATTTTGAGAGAAATATATTGCCAGAAAACCTTGAAGTTGGCCTTCATTCCATTATTAATTAGGAAACACAACTAAGAATATTAAAAACTCTCATACTTCTAGAATAAAATTCAGTTTCATGTTTATGCAATTCACCACACCAACGCTTGTTTTCTTCCCTTTTTTCATGATTAAGAGAAGAGTCACTCATCATGATAAAGGGAGGAAGAGGATGGAGATGGTGTTCCAAATTAGATAATTGCAAAATTCATTAAATGTTTCTTACTTCCAGGCAGACTGGTTGAGCAACGACCCAATGATTAGCAACTTCACTCAAAGAAAAGTAAATAGGTAAGATGAAGCAAAACACAAAGTGTCTTCTTCTCCACAATATTCTCAATAGAAGTTTTTACATGGATTAATACATTTCCTTTAAAATGTAAGTGCCCCTTTAGAAACACTAATCTAAGCACAGATTAATATGAACTGCTTTAGTTTGGTGATAAATTTAAAAACCTAGTTTTCATAAGGAAATAAAAGTTTTGATTATTAAAGAGAAAAGAAGAAAATAAAACAATTTTGAACAACCCAAGGACAGCTCTAGAGAAGGGTCTGCCAAACTAAGAAATGACAACTTCAAGAATTCTATGATTATAACCATTGACGAAAGAATCCATTCAATAGAACAGATACTGAATACTGAAGGTTTACACGGTACCCCTTTAACTAATCTTGATTTAATCTTGCTCGTTTAAAGGTCATACTGTAGAATGAAGAAAGACTTTTCCAAGCTGGTTATGCTGTTGCTATCCAACAAGGACTACGTGAAAGAAGGGATCTCCCACAAGCCAAGTCAACCCGACAAGCAGAGCCCCGGGGCCCTTACCAAAGCCTGCCAGTTATCAGGACAAACTTTTAGTATTTATACTGACAGCCAGTATGCCTTTGGGGTAATCCATGATTTGGTGATGCCATGGAAACAGAGGAGTTTTCTTAAGTCCTCTAAGACCCCAATCAAAAACAGGACCACAAGTAAATGAACTTCTTACAGCTATTCTTTCACCTTCTGAAATTGCTGTCATCAAAATTGAGGCCTACACTAGAAGGACTGAACTTGAATATCAGGGAAATGCCCTAGCTAACTTTCATTCACAGACAGCAACAACAGAATCTATAAAAGTTGCAACTCAGATGGTGAACTCCATTCTGCTTCAGCAAAAAATAACCCCTCATTGCCAGACTTTTGTCATCTTGATGTTCTTGTAACATAGCAATTGTCTTCTCCTGAATCAGAAAAAATAAGATGGGCAAACAATGGCTGTAAATTAAATAAAGAGTTGGGGCTATGGGAAACCCAAGATGATGGTTTTTCCTGGCTCTCTAGTAAACCCCAATTTTCAGTTTTTGCATTCCTTTATCCACCATGGTGCCATTAAGGTGTAGCAACTTTTTTTTTTTTAAGGATTTTATTTATTTATTTGACAAAGAGAGACAGAGCACAAGCAGGGGGAGCTGTAGAGAGAGATAGGGAGAAGAAGGCTCTCCAGTGAGCAGAGAGCCCAATACGAGGCTCGATCCCAGGACCCTGGGATCATGACCTGAGCCGAAGGCAGCCACTTAACCGACTGAGCCACTGAGGCACCCCTGGTGTAGCAACTTCTATAAAATTGTGCAATTTACTACCAACATCGAACCTGTCAAGTCTATAATCCTGGAGAAACTATTTTTGTCCCAAGAGGCCTCAGACTTACTCCTCCTCCTCCTTTTGAGCGCCTGTAGCTGGACTTCATTCAGTTGCCACTTAGTGTGGGTTACTGATATGTACTTGTTATTTTCTGTATGTTTTCCAGATAGTTTCAAACTTTCCCCTGCCACAAAGCTGACGCTCCCTCGGTTGCAAAGAAATTATTAAAGAATGTGTTTCCCACTTGGGGAATACCTTCTGCAATCTCCCATGATTGAGGCAACCATTTCACTGGACAAATCATATGAGACCGAAAACCTTGCAAATTTCTTGGCATGATTACTGGCCCCATCATCCTCAAATATCAGGCAAGTTCGAGAAAACTAATGGGATTTTCAAACTCAAAATCTCTACTCTTGTTGAAACTACTGGTCTCCCTTGACCTACAGTATTGCCTCTGGACTCGCTGACTGTTCTCAGATCCCCTCTGGGAAACAAATGAACTCTATATGAGATAGTCACCAGTAAACCACTGTCTATTGGTATACAATTTTCTCCTGCTCCCTCGTTGTCGTGCTAGTATGGCTAGCTACTATAAGTATTTAATGTCTTTTGCTAAAGAGTATCAACAGGTTAAAGAAGCCTTCCATATCCCAATTCAAAGGATCCTGTTTGTTGGCCATTGTCTGAAGACTGTTGACTGGATATTCTGCAAACATCATCATCAGAGGACTTTCCCTTTGCCCCATTGGAAGGGAAATTACCACACACTCTCTACCACCGACGCTGCTGCAAAACTGGAAGGCATTGAGTGTATGGTACACATCTTGCAGCTAAAGAAGGCTTTACCTGACATCTGGTCCTGTCCAGACACTGAAGACCCCCAAATCAAACTGATGAGGAATACGAGTAGTTGACCTTAGGGTAGACTACTTCCACCCAAGACACCAGATCAAAACTTCGTCCTTTAATTGAACATGAAAACTTTTTTCTTCTCTTTCTTTCCTTTACTCTGTCATTGGCCTGGAAAGCTAACACCTTCTGAAATTTTCCTCATCCATATTTCCTAGACCATTGCTAATGGGGGTGAGCTTCAGTCAGCCACTCTTAGAAGTCTTTTACCAAGTTCAACTTTTATGACAGAACATCCAGTGCCTTGTTTTTTTTTCCTTTCTCCAATTATAGCTGTACTTAGGCAATTACACTTGTATACCTATGTAAATCTTTGTACAATCACACTCTCACATTTCCTTGAGTATCTACATCAGATCTGCTCCAATCACTAAGAGATCTCTCCGGCAGCCCCCATCTTTGCAAGGAATTCAGAACAACTCTTTATTTTAGGCTATGAGATTTACTTTCTGAATGTGCTGAAAACCTAATTGATCCCTGGGTTGAAGGGGCAAATACAATAATCTCTGTGAATGAATCCATCAATAGCACCTCCTTAATGGGAATGGTTTGTGCCCTAACTGGGTTTGTCTTTGTCTACAGTGTTTATCATTCTCTTTGGACCTGAATACCTGGATGACTGCTGTATAACTGGGCACTATTTTTTAGGATATCCAACTGTGCCCCAAATTTTCCACAAACTAAGACATCTCATTAGTTGGCTCCCCTGAATTTACACCATCTAATTAGAAAGGACCTCCCAGGGTGCATTCATGACTTAGGATTTGCTTCCTTTGGCAGGGCCATATTTCCCTGGTTAGGGATAAATGTTAATGAGAATATGATCAGAAACCTCTCCTTAATTTTTGAAGATAGCGTAGAATCTGTTGCTAAGACAATAGCTACCCAACAACGATCCTTAGACTTTATGACCAAGGTCATTCCTGACAACAAGATAGCCCT
>NC_048222.1:119964964-120153410 GCF_002007445.2 Ailuropoda melanoleuca
CCCTTAGCAACATGGAGAGCCCCGTAGGAGCAACTTAGTGAATAATTAATGGAGTTTGTACACTTTATGGATCATATTGCCATCATTATATATGATGGAACTTGGTGGAATGTTGCTGATTTCCCTTCCTTATCCGGTATGTCCCTGATAAAGGCAGGATCTCAGGGTCAGCATAGTTGACCATATAATAGGCAGTCATCTTAGCACTGGATACCCTGGTCAGAAAATGGCTCCATATGAACATTTTTATAAACCCTTGGTGTATTATATAAGAATTGCTCCCTTGGAGGTAAAGGACTCTGGGAACCTCTTGTCCCACAGAGACCTAAAATATAAATCAAGGGAACAGATGTCCCTATGTATACTAAGGCCACAATTCAGCCTCACCAGGACACTCCTATTCTCCCCTTTGGAATTTCAGAGATTATTGATAGTGACCAAGGTGCTCATTTCACTTCTCAAAACAGACAAGGCTGGGCTCCTGAAGAAGACATTCAATACAACTTCCATGTCCTCTATAGACCCCAGGCAGCCAGTTTAATTGAGAAGCGTAATGGCCCCTTCGAAGAATTCCAAAGAAAAGAAATAGCCCTCTGCTATTGCCATAGGCATAGATTAGTCTGAATCCACATTCCCTGGGACATAGATCCTTGTACTACTGCCACACGGGTTCTTCAGTTTCCTTTATTGGCCATAAAGGGAACACCTCTAAAGTTCATGTTTTTGAAGTGCACCTCACTATGTGGCCCTCTGTGTTGGGGGGGGGCACAGCTGATGCATTAAATGAAAAATATGTAGATTATGACCTGCTGAATGAAGAGGCTTAAGTCACCTGCACAAGGTTGGCAGTTACCTCCTTCGGTGTCCGAGCTCCCACTTTGGGGAAGTAAACCCAGGGTCATTTGGATGAAAAACACAGTTCCAACATGCTCACACAAAGGAAGTAAAGTCACAAGGTTTATTACTTACAAATATCAGGGCAGGGGTCAAAGAGCCAGGGAAAGGGCAGACCCCTGTCCCAGGCCATGAGTAAGCAGGCGGTAGAGAACAGGGTAGCAAGTGCCTAGAAGGTGACAAGGTGGACGTCACTCACTTTTCACTGGCTTAATTCCAAGTGGTTATTTTAAAAGGTGCCCCAGGAAAAGCAAAGCCGGAACTTCTTGTGGGAATCCTAAGCTTAGGTCCTTATCTAAACGTCCAGACTGTGCAAGAGCAAGGTTATCATACTGTGAACTGACTAGGCAGCTACTCAAAATAGTTGTTTTTCTCCTCACACTATCTTTCTCCTGGTTAAGTGCCTACTCCATGTCCTGGAGAGGTTCCTCTACTACCTAGGAATCTCAGTGCATCACCAAGGGAAGAATTGGTGTCAAGACATCAGGGAATCAATTATGGTATAAGGACTGAAATTAAAGCCAGATATTATGTGCTACCCTGACATCTAGTGTATCTAGACTGCCTTGAATGGTCTAACCTCACCTTCCTTATTCTCCTCTGGAAGATAAGATCCCCTAGCCATACAGCTCTGCTTATCAGGGGGGACCAATCACAGTTGGTTCTTAATTAGTGTGGTTTCATTTCCCTGCTAGCTCCATTGAATTCTCCCTGGCCACATCCTCCAGCAGGAACCAGGGAAAACCCCTCCCTCTTGATAGCCAAAAAGCCTGCTTCTCATAGCCCCTGGTAGTGTGGCCTTGTATTTTGTGTGGTGTCCTCCTCCCCCAGGCTATGAGAATATGTGGCTTGTAAATTGTTGTCAATTTCGCCTGTCTCTCCAGTGTCCAATGTTGTGTGTTCCCCATCCCCAAAACCCTAGGATGGAAATCTCTCCCTCACCAACAGGGTGGATAGTTGATGATTAAAACCCACCCTTCACCTACCTTCTTATTTTTTTTTCAGTATTTGACTAAATTTGTTGAAGTAAGTTGAGCTAAGTTGGGTGAATTTATTAGCTGGGATGATGATGATTTTATAAAGTCAGGTTATTCAGACTTTTTCTTGGTGAAGCAGCAGTCTTTAAATAGGATTTCTCGGGGACGTGTACTCCTATTTGTCTGACTCTAGGTTTGCTTATTCACTGCCAACATAACACGCTGGTTAAGAGGAATAAAAATGCATATATTAGAACAACATTTTATTCTAAATATCTATCATAAAAGGACAGACAAGACTCTTTAGTTTCTTAGGCCACATTTCATGGTGCCTTCTATGTGAGAATCCTCCTTAGAAATGAGCATGTGGCATAGGGAGAGCATTGAAATTTAAAAATATAGAGTGAAGTTCTAGATGCTATAGCTTATTTTTATATTTTTAAATATAGTTACTCCTAGAATTTCAAGTTAAAATAAGACACAGAGACTAGAAATATAGCTGGCACGGGTTAAGAATTCAGTCAAGAGAAAAGGTTTGGACCTTACGTTTATGGTTATGCTCTTGCATCAGTCAGTCTATATTTGTCTCATTTGCTTCATAGGTAGGTTAAGGACCAGAATATTTTCAAGGACCTGCTCTGCACTAAAAGTCTATTATTCTGTGGGGTCCACTTAAAAAAAAACATAGAAAATAAAATTAATTGCTAATAGAGTTTAGATAGGAGTTGATGAATACAGGTCAAACAACATAAAGGTATTACGATTTTGTTCAAAAATATTTGCCGAAAATGTTATTTGAACAGATGGAAAGGAAATATAAATAGCTTTTTTACAATTATTATGTCTTTATTTTTATTTGTATGCCTTCCTCTTCATTATGTAGTGTCATGCATGTCACAAAAAGAGCCAGAGGTTTCGACTTAATCTGCATCCTTTTTAAATTAGTCAAGACCACTTCTGGCATATACACTAGCCGAAGGTGCACAGGGAAAAAAAAGAAAACTTTTAAAAATATTTCTAATTTACATATTACATATTTATAGAATTCTTTCCAAATAAACATAATGAAAAAATTCAACTGAAGAGTTTTAATTTAAATTGCCATAATAATAATAAATTACTACAGAGGGAATGAAGTAAAATATAATAGAGAGACTATCATTTGACATAAGGGTAAAAATCTAAAATTTTCTGAACATGTTTAAATATAATGCCATTCCGGTTCTACTTGGATAGCAAACGTAGCAAAAACTGAATGATAGAGAGAAAATTAGCAAGCCCTGCTACATATATGATTACCCTTTTCTTTCTTTTATGTTGTCTTGTTTAAAGGCGGCATGATCCGCTCAGGCAAACCAAAACTCCCATTCATAGTGACTTCTCCCTCTCATCAGTCAGCTGACCGTGGGATCAGGGAGGAAGTACCATCTATTGCTTTCTGAATTGTCTCTTGATTCTGTCCTTCCACCTCCATTTTTACTAGTTCAGTACGTAAGTTACTTGTACTCACTTGCTTCCTAGCTAGAGATTTACAACAATGGGTCTCTCATTATCCCAATTTCCCTTTTTTCTGTTTTTATTGTTATGAATTATCTCATAACATCATCTAAATCATAACGCTTCATTATTTGTGGCATTTATTTTTATCTTTTAATTATTATTATATCTAATACTGGAACAGACTCTTCTAGAGTGTTAAAGGAAGTATTATATTTAAACCAGAACTGTGCAACATACCAAATTTTAAAAATACCTAATATCCTTGTCCACTCCACCTACCTGATTGTTGTCAATTGAAAACATTCTTACCACCTCAGCAGGAATACTCGACTAGTAATCACGTGTTGTAAACTTGTCATCTAGCTTTATGAAATGTTATGCCAGTGCACATGATTCTGCATGATCTCTTAATGGCATTTCCAGTTTCTCCCCTGTTCTGGTCCCTATAATTGCAAGGGCATTTTCTTAAGATTATGGAGACACATTTGAACTTAAAATATTTGCAACACTGTCATGTAAATCCATACATCCTTGTCAGGATAACAATGGACACAAAACACACCTCCACAGAGGCATCCCAATGACAGACTTTGGTATGCCTGTGTTCTAAAATAAAATTTATATATCCTCTNATGGCATTTCCAGTTTCTCCCCTGTTCTGGTCCCTATAATTGCAAGGGCATTTTCTTAAGATTATGGAGACATATTTGAACTTAAAATATTTGCAACACTGTCATGTAAATCCATATATCCTTGTCAGGATAACAATGGACACAAAACACACCTCCACAGAGGCATCCCAATGACATACTTTGGTATGCCTGTGTTCTAAAATAAAATTTATATATCCGCTCTCTGTTTTACTCCTTTTTTTTTTTTTTTTAAGATTTTAGTTATTTATTTGAGAGAGAGGCAGCAGAGGGAGAGAGAGAGCATGAGCTGCGGTGGGGTGTGGGGAGAGGCAGAGGGAGAGGAAGAAGCAGGCTCCCCACTGAGCAGGGCTGGATCCAAGCACCCTGGGATCATGACCTGAGCCAAAGGCAGATGCTTAACCAACTGAGCCATCCGGGCACCCCTGTTTTACTCCTTTCTAAGGTATTCCACTTTACCTCATTCTTTATTGCATTTTAACTAGAATTATCTAACCATCGTTTATTTTCATTATTTTTCTCTTTCTTTTAACTTACATATGTATATGACTACATGAACTTTAAAAATCATAACTGCTTCTCAGTCTCTTCAAATTTATTGGAGAGTGAAGGAAGACAATGGTTGTATTCTCTCTTTCTCTTTTTCTCTCTCATTTCTCACCTTCTCTCGCTAATTCAACTTTACTTGGTACATTTTATTATAACCATTGTGTTGTCTCTTTGTGGTCTACGTAGCCCAGTATAAAATAAGGGTGGTTACCACGCAACACCAAAAGAAATTGATCACTAATTGCCTATGTGTGAAAAAGCCCATGCCAGCTTGTTGAAGATCAAATATATCATTACCTTCCAACCAGGCATTCTGATAGCCTAAAGATTAATTAATATAGTGCACAGATTGTGTATGTGTCTGCCTATAAGATGATTTTCTCCATGCACTCCTCCATGAGTCTCTTTTGTGTTGGTTAATACCTCTCCCCATCACAGACACACACACACACACACACACACACACACATACACACATGCATCCATGGCTATCAATTTTGAGAGAAATATATTGCCAGAAAACCTTGAAGTTGGCCTTCATTCCATTATTAATTAGGAAACACAACTAAGAATATTAAAAACTCTCATACTTCTAGAATAAAATTCAGTTTCATGTTTATGCAATTCACCACACCAACGCTTGTTTTCTTCCCTTTTTTCATGATTAAGAGAAGAGTCACTCATCATGATAAAGGGAGGAAGAGGATGGAGATGGTGTTCCAAATTAGATAATTGCAAAATTCATTAAATGTTTCTTACTTCCAGGCAGACTGGTTGAGCAACGACCCAATGATTAGCAACTTCACTCAAAGAAAAGTAAATAGGTAAGATGAAGCAAAACACAAAGTGTCTTCTTCTCCACAATATTCTCAATAGAAGTTTTTACATGGATTAATACATTTCCTTTAAAATGTAAGTGCCCCTTTAGAAACACTAATCTAAGCACAGATTAATATGAACTGCTTTAGTTTGGTGATAAATTTAAAAACCTAGTTTTCATAAGGAAATAAAAGTTTTGATTATTAAAGAGAAAAGAAGAAAATAAAACAATTTTGAACAACCCAAGGACAGCTCTAGAGAAGGGTCTGCCAAACTAAGAAATGACAACTTCAAGAATTCTATGATTATAACCATTGACGAAAGAATCCATTCAATAGAACAGATACTGAATACTGAAGGTTTACACGGTACCCCTTTAACTAATCTTGATTTAATCTTGCTCGTTTAAAGGTCATACTGTAGAATGAAGAAAGACTTTTCCAAGCTGGTTATGCTGTTGCTATCCAACAAGGACTACGTGAAAGAAGGGATCTCCCACAAGCCAAGTCAACCCGACAAGCAGAGCCCCGGGGCCCTTACCAAAGCCTGCCAGTAATCAGGACAAACTGTTAGTATTTATACTGACAGCCAGTATGCCTTTGGGGTAATCCATGATTTGGTGATGCCATGGAAACAGAGGAGTTTTCTTAAGTCCTCTGAGACCCCAATCAAAAACAGGACCACAAGTAAATGAACTTCTTACAGCTATTCTTTCACCTTCTGAAATTGCTGTCGTCAAAATTGAGGCCTACACTAGAAGGACTGAACTTGAATATCAGGGAAATGCCCTAGCTAACTTTCATTCACAGACAGCAACAACAGAATCTATAAAAGTTGCAACTCAGATGGTGAACTCCATTCTGCTTCAGCAAAAAATAACCCCTCATTGCCAGACTTTTGTCATCTTGATGTTCTTGTAACATAGCAATTGTCTTCTCCTGAATCAGAAAAAATAAGATGGGCAAACAATGGCTGTAAATTAAATAAAGAGTTGGGGCTATGGGAAACCCAAGATGATGGTTTTTCCTGGCTCTCTAGTAAACCCCAATTTTCAGTTTTTGCATTCCTTTATCCACCATGGTGCCATTAAGGTGTAGCAACTTTTTTTTTTTTAAGGATTTTATTTATTTATTTGACAAAGAGAGACAGAGCACAAGCAGGGGGAGCTGTAGAGAGAGATAGGGAGAAGAAGGCTCTCCAGTGAGCAGAGAGCCCAATACGAGGCTCGATCCCAGGACCCTGGGATCATGACCTGAGCCGAAGGCAGCCACTTAACCGACTGAGCCACTGAGGCACCCCTGGTGTAGCAACTTCTATAAAATTGTGCAATTTACTACCAACATCGAACCTGTCAAGTCTATAATCCTGGAGAAACTATTTTTGTCCCAAGAGGCCTCAGACTTACTCCTCCTCCTCCTTTTGAGCGCCTGTAGCTGGACTTCATTCAGTTGCCACTTAGTGTGGGTTACTGATATGTACTTGTTATTTTCTGTATGTTTTCCAGATAGTTTCAAACTTTCCCCTGCCACAAAGCTGACGCTCCCTCGGTTGCAAAGAAATTATTAAAGAATGTGTTTCCCACTTGGGGAATACCTTCTGCAATCTCCCATGATTGAGGCAACCATTTCACTGGACAAATCATATGAGACTTACCGAAAACCTTGCAAATTTCTTGGCATGATTACTGGCCCCATCATCCTCAAACATCAGGCAAGTTCGAGAAAACTAATGGGATTTTCAAACTCAAAATCTCTACTCTTGTTGAAACTACTGGTCTCCCTTGACCTACAGTATTGCCTCTGGACTCGCTGACTGTTCTCAGATCCCCTCTGGGAAACAAATGAACTCTATATGAGATAGTCACCAGTAAACCACTGTCTATTGGTATACAATTTTCTCCTGCTCCCTCGTTGTCGTGCTAGTATGGCTAGCTACTATAAGTATTTAATGTCTTTTGCTAAAGAGTATCAACAGGTTAAAGAAGCCTTCCATATCCCAATTCAAAGGACCCTGTTTGTTGGCCATTGTCTGAAGACTGTTGACTGGATATTCTGCAAACATCATCATCAGAGGACTTTCCCTTTGCCCCATTGGAAGGGAAATTACCACACACTCTCAACCACCGACGCTGCTGCAAAACTGGAAGGCATTGAGTGTATGGTACACATCTTGCAGCTAAAGAAGGCTTTACCTGACATCTGGTCCTGTCCAGACACTGAAGACCCCCAAATCAAACTGATGAGGAATACGAGTAGTTGACCTTAGGGTAGACTACTTCCACCCAAGACACCAGATCAAAACTTCGTCCTTTAATTGAACATGAAAACTTTTTTCTTCTCTTTCTTTCCTTTACTCTGTCATTGGCCTGGAAAGCTAACACCTTCTGAAATTTTCCTCATCCATATTTCCTAGACCATTGCTAATGGGGGTGAGCTTCAGTCAGCCACTCTTAGAAGTCTTTTACCAAGTTCAACTTTTATGACAGAACATCCAGTGCCTTGTTTTTTTTTCCTTTCTCCAATTATAGCTGTACTTAGGCAATTACACTTGTATACCTATGTAAATCTTTGTACAATCACACTCTCACATTTCCTTGAGTATCTACATCAGATCTGCTCCAATCACTAAGAGATCTCTCCGGCAGCCCCCATCTTTGCAAGGAATTCAGAACAATTCTTTATTTTAGGCTATGAGATTTACTTTCTGAATGTGCTGAAAACCTAATTGATCCCTGGGTTGAAGGGGCAAATACAATAATCTCTGTGAATGAATCCATCAATAGCACCTCCTTAATGGGAATGGTTTGTGCCCTAACTGGGTTTGTCTTTGTCTACAGTGTTTATCATTCTCTTTGGACCTGAATACCTGGATGACTGCTGTATAACTGGGCACTATTTTTTAGGATATCCAACTGTGCCCCAAATTTTCCACAAACTAAGACATCTCATTAGATGGCTCCCCTGAATTTACACCATCTAATTAGAAAGGACCTCCCAGGGTGCATTCATGACTTAGGATTTGCTTCCTTTGGCAGGGCCATATTTCCCTGGTTAGGGATAAATGTTAATGAGAATATGATCAGAAACCTCTCCTTAATTTTTGAAGATAGCGTAGAATCTGTTGCTAAGACAATAGCTACCCAACAACGATCCTTAGACTTTATGACCAAGGTCATTCCTGACAACAAGATAGCCCTCGATTTTCTTTTAGCTGACTGAGGAAGTAGGGGTCTCTGCTGTGGCCAACACCACCTGCTACACCTGGATTAACACTTCTGTGGAAGTTGAAACTTGAGCACATAAGATCACTGAGCAAGCCACTTGGCTTAAAAAGGTGACTCCTTTAGCGGGGTCTTTCTTTGACTTATTTGATTTTGATTGGCTTGGGTTTTGGGGACCATGGCTCCAAAGTACACTCCAACATTAAAAATATCCTGCCTATTATAATTGTAATAATCTCCCTAGCGCATTTCATTCTCTCAAAAGCCTTAGATGTATGTTCACAGCTGCTAACCACCAAGAAAATGACCTCCCTAAGACTAGAATTCCAGAAAAGAAGCAAAGAGAATGACAAATTTAAGGACTATGAACCTGGAACCGTGACCTATGGATACCACAAAAAAGAAACAACAGAAGCTGCCAAGTGGTAGCTGAGAGTGGTGCTAATGCCTTAAATTTTGATCATATCTCTCAGTCAAGCTGACAGTCTGATCAAAAGGAAGGAATTGTTAAAAAGGAAACCACAGGTCCAAAATGGAGTTACTTCTGCTAGGCCCACATCACCAAATGGGGGCTTTATTCCTAACCTAATTGCAGTGTCAACCTTCCCCAGGAATGCAATCTTAATCAGTCAGTCTGGAATTTTCTGCCCAGCACCAGTGAACTAACCCACATAATAAGATCCTTTTATTTCAGACCTTGCCTGAAATAATCCTTTATTTTGTTTATGACTGCCTTCCCCTGGCTTTAAAAACCTTTTCCTTTCTGTAGCCCTTTGGAGCTCTCTCCTACTTGCTAGATGGGATGTTGCCTGATTTATGAAGAGTTCAGTGAAGCCAGTTAGATCTTTAAAATTTACTCAGTTGAATTTTTGTTATTTCACACGGCCCAAATTCATTTTATAAGTCATATGCAAAAAATATCATTCTGTCAATTATTCAGTAACTCCAACAAACATTTATTTTCATGGAAATAGAAAGTTATTCAAAAAGCACATTGGGGATCGAGGGGAAAAATCAGGTAAATATATCCTAGTGCAATTATACATATATATTTTTTAATAGTAGGAATAGAGGGCTATTTGAGAGTTGCGAAGGGAAATGACTGGAACTCAGCAGCTGTGAGTTTTATTTCCTGGACTCCATACCACAATAAATAGAGAGGCAAAGGTGAACTGAGCTGATGAGTGGATACCAAAGGCAAGTCAACTTGCATCTTGAGGTCTTGCAATAAGCACTGCTTCGATACAACTCAAAAGCCGTCTGGAGTTTTGACAAAGGAATGATTTCCATTTGTAGACTGTATTCCATACTTTTGGTAATCAAGAATAGTGATAAAGGGATGAAAGTGATATTAATAATAAAATACACCACCTAATGTGCGTTAGCATTGTGCTATGTATTTCACATATGTCAGTTCACTGAATTCTTGTTAAGACTTTTACAGCTAAGTGTACTTCATATTTTACAAAGGTTAAGAGCAGGATTCAGATGTGAAAGAACTTTTTGAAAAGATCTTTCCTGACTTTCTACAGCATTCAATAAATTTAAATTTGAAATAGTGATCATATGGTGCAGTGCTTTTCAAACATTTGGGCAATGATTCACAGCAAGAAATGTATTTCACATTGTGACCTATTTCACACATATATCAGAAAAAATGTTTCACAAAGAACTATTTGTTTTTACCATGAGTGATATGTTCTCACACTCTTCTACTCTACATTTTTCCTATTCTATTTACTTATAGTTTTGTTTTTATGTTCTCGTCTTAATACACTGAGTTACTCTCATAACCCACAGTTGGGTTTTAACCACAAATTTGATTACTTGATTATTTGACCATTTAATTATTTAATATTTTCCCAGAATTTCTTTGGTTCTCAAGGTAAACTAGAATTTTCATGAAGGCAGATATTACTACCATGCATCCTTAACTCCCCTCATTGTTGGACCTTACTATAGGTATGTAATTTAATAAAATTTAATTTTTATGTCTGAAAAGTTATAATCTTGGTTAAATGGAAGAGTCTGTGATATGATTCCCAGAAAGGATAAAAGTAAGGGATAGGAGGCACAGGCCTAGGGGACCAAAGTAACTTGTAGTTGTACCTGTCAACATTTCATTGAGAATCATCATTCCTGTGTATTTCAATTAGTTATTTTCCACCATAGGGTTGGTTTTACTCGATGTCCAAAAAAGAGAAATACTTAGTCCTATCCCTCATTGCTTCATAAAATGAATTTCTGTCCAGGTATGTGTAGTCTGAACTTAAGAGAATCAGTTACATAAACCACACATGAGATTACAAACACATTTCTTCTATTACCTTTCAGCTGTTTCAGACTGTAAATTTCTGTAAGATTCATTCAGATTATTTTTACATTATAAAAAAATCTATGACTTAATTTATATTTTCTTCTTGAATAACGATACCATCTGCATTTTATTTTTTCTTACAATTCCATTGACTTTAAATATGAAATAATTTCTTTCTAAATTTTAGATAAAATGTTTTCCTCTTATTACTTGAAGGCACTCATATCCTGTGTACAACTTCTCTGTATCATTCCTTGTGGACCCTTGGTATTACTACAAACCAAAAAAATTAAAAAGAAAATATAACATTAGGTGGAAAAAATATATATATTTAAAATATTCGTTGTGGGTATCATGAGAATCATATGGAACTAAATGCCTACTTTCGGAAGTATAAATATCATGAAATCCTTTAAACCTAGCATATGTTTCTTCGAATGAGACTCAGTTTTGAACAGATGTCCCCTTAGACCTGTTATATTAAGACTAAAATTACTAAATCAGCATTAGTTGTTTTTAAACTTAGGGTCATATTTTGCCACTGATTTTTATTCAAAGCTCCCATGGGAGTCAGTGGAAGATCCATGCATGGAAAAATGGCATAATATGTATCCTAGTTTTATTTATTTCATATGTATACAGCAGTATAAAATAATATATTACATTTACACTCATTTTACTTATGTATTATTATAGCATTCACAGTAACAAACACTATAGTTAAGATTTAAACTCATCTTTTGTTATAATACCCTGTTTTCACTCACAGATAACGTCTCAAAAATGTGTTTAGAGCTGAAATTCCCTGCTTACTTTCAGTTCTATGATGTACGGATGTATTGGAAGTCTGAGTTCTATCGTTCAGAAATTTTTGAGTCTCATGTGAAAATTTAATATTTGCATCATTAATGCAAAATTTTCATGCAACTCAAAAACATCTGGAGTGTAAAACTTCAAACTAAGCATGTGACAAGTTTTCAAGAAATAAAAGTCATTTTTCTAATTTTACAAATACTTAAAAAATAACAGTGGTTAGAAATACATGCATGCACACTAAAAGTATTAGAATTTTAGTCATATTATTGCCTGCAATACTCTGGCGGCACCCATCTACCAGCATCCTCATAGAATGCTATAATCTAAGACCTATGCCAAGTTTTAGAAGAAAAAAAAATACTCTATTGAACAGTAGTTTCACAAATTACTGTATAAGGATTTTGTTCGACCTAGCGGAGGGAAATTCCTTGAAGTGCTAACAATATATAAAATAATTTTACTACTCCATGGCATAAAAAATATGGAATTTTGTCATTTTCTGTTTTTCCTTGTTAAAAAGGAACATATAAAGGATGTTAAGTGCAAAGCCTTTACCACTACAAAATTAGAGTTGAAAAAGATAAAGAACCCAAGCAATTGCAATATGAAAAATATAGGATTTTCAGAAAAATTATCAAGTATACCAATGCTTTAAATATTTTTTAGTTCCTCGGGTATTAAAAGCACACATAGAAATATGAGGGGGGAGAAAGAAAACCACATGAAATGACAATTAACAGTCCTCTTATCAGTCAGTACCGTACGTAATTTTCTTTATCCTGACTAACATTTGCAGCATTCTGACTGAGTAATTATATTAAATATTACTTTTACTCCAGCAAATAATTTTTGTAAGGTGAAATGGTACAAGTCATATACAGTTTAAGTTTATGCTGAGAATTATGAGGATTTTTGTTCCTCCTATTGTTGGAGAAGTAGGAGAGTTTCTACATTACAGAAGATCTGACGGCAAATTATAACACTATTAAAAAATGAAGCAAGAGGATGAGTAATTAAAATATTTAAATCTTCTACTATAGTAATTAATTTGCAATGTTTGATAAAGGCATTGCATTTAATATCTTCAAAAAACAGAATATACATATTTCCTTCATATTTCCCAAGAAAGATGGTACACTTATAGTGACAACATTATATCTGTTAAGTAATCCTGATGTGATATTTAAATATAGGAATTAAAATGATTTCACAGAACTATGTTCACAAGGTAAAAATTAGAATTTTACATGTGGATAAAATATTTCTAAAAATTGTCGTTTGACATACCTTTGAAACATTAAGACACTGTTTCCACAGGAAAATATTTTGACATTTTTACTACTTTAAAACTAACCATATTATCAAGGAGTAAATGTCATGATTATTCATTTTGGAAATAATTGATGAAATATTGTCTAATAATTTAGATATTGTTTTCCTTTGATAAGTATAAAATGACATAAGGTTGGATATTAGGATGACTAGATTAAACAGAAAAACTATCCTAAAATTATTTTTCATGCTAATCTAATAAATGCTTATTTGGAAACCTTTACTATTGGTGGATTGCATTTTTCTGTTTTATAGTCACCCCCCCATCATTGGTATATATAACATTTTAGCCAATTTGCTAAAATTATATCCTTACTCTATTATAACTTCTGATTTACTCTGGATGCACTAGGTAATTGATTAATAATGAAATGTTTAGTATTTTGTTTTAAATAATTCTATTTTTCACACAAATTAGATAAAATTTCCTCTTTTCTTGTTGTTTGTTTTTGTAGATTAATGATATAAGAATTTAAATGCAAATTAGAAGAACTGTTACTATGACATAAAAAAAACTAATGCATAAATATATGGCATAAGAAGTTTGTTCAAGGGAGATTATATACAATGACATAAAGGGCACAATCATTAAAGAAACTTTCTTAAGGTTGAATGAATGAATATAACCATAATATATGAAGTATGTCCTTATTTTTAATGCATATGATAAGGCAGATGGATGTGTGTTTTCCCCCATAATTGTAAGATGATGAATGAAAGGTTTTAATTAAAGCAGAGTGATTCAACAAGAAAATCATTTTCTTGTTTAAAAAGCAATTAAAACAAACAGACGTTTTTCCAGCTAAATTATATCGAAACATATCCTTACTAAAATAGTCTATCATTCAAAATATTAATGTAGTGGTGCCAAAAGTTTGAGAAAATGTTACTGCTGCACTTATGTGAATGCATGTGCTTTTTGTGTCATACGTGATGGATTAGTTTTACATATTTTTAAAGAGTTCCCAAAAGGCTGGAACATTACACGTATTATTCCAATAAATAAAATGATTGGGATTCTGACATATTAATATCTCTAATTTGATAACAGTCAAATGAGTGATGCCAAAAGCCACTCAAATATATACATATCAAGGACATATGAATATGTGTATGCTAATCGAAGGAAAATATTCCCATTTACATGACCATAAAATTGGGTGGAAAACATTTGTTATGTGTTAAGTTTTAGCCTATTCTTTAATAATATAGCACAGCTCAAATTATCACTGAACTTATAAGATCAGTTGACAATTAAGGTAAATATTGCCAAATTGATCTGTAATTTGGATTGGGCAAACATTCAGGTATGTTGAAGGCTTTTTTAGAGGGGAGCTATGAGAATTCTGTTTTTTGCTAAGAAGATTATCTCATATTCTCTGATTTTTCTCTTTTAATTTCTCTCTCAGTTGAGCAATAAACAACAGCAGGAAAAAAAGAAAAATATGTAAAAGAAAGGAAAATGCATCTTAACGAATTTAATAATTAGCTTCATTGACCTAAAAGTAAGAGGCAAGCTTAACCTTTCAAGGCTGACTCAGGAAGAATTTCTCTCATTAATAAAACATTGACTATATTTAAGTTATAAAACTTTCACATGTAAGATAATACTGAAACAATAATGTACCATGTTTCTATCTCCAAATTTATTTAATTTATTTTAAATTTAGAGATCCCTTATATCTTATAGTTACTCTTTACCAATTCAGATATTGATATATCTCTATATATTCATATAGAGTTATAAATAGATTTTATATTCATGTGTTATTATGAGTCACAAAACTATGTAAAACTACGTAAAATAAAATTTTGTGTGAGTTCTATGGTTGATGACTTCTTAAAATAGTAATCTCAATGACATATTTTACATCACAAAACGTACAGACACCCAGTGTTCGTTTTTGTTTTTTTCTAACAACAAATACAGGTGAATTTATAGATTCCTTATAAAAGCTTTAAATGATTCTAAATTCAAAGCCATAGAAATAGAATCGAAAGAATGTAGATTGTTAGAGATTTTGATATTACATGTTCGGTGCTCTTCTGATAACATCGACAGCTATATCTTTGGCATTGAAAATTCAGTACGAGTTCTTGACAAAATTTTGTAGCTTAGAGCTTCATTTTCTTTTAAACAAGGAAAAACAGGGTTGAATAAGATATGAAAATTGGGAAGAAATTATTAAGGATTATTTTTTTTTCTTAGTAAGTTTATCTTTGGGACCCTGAATTACCTTTTACTTTACTGTATGATGTGGACTGTATGAATCCATTTAAAAACCAACTGAGTTGTACCACATTTTAGGAAAATTATATAATATAATATATATACTTTATATTTATTTAGAAGCTTTGAAATAGTACAGTAAACACTTTGCAACACGGTGTATAAACTACAGAATGTCTTTGATATTTTGTGGGTCTTCAGAATACAACATTTTTATAACCCACAGGTGAAAAGAACATAATCACAATCTTTCTTGTAAAGTTGGAATAGTTTGGGGAACACTTGATCACACAAAAATAATATAAAACAGTCAAGTTTAAAACAGTGATATTGCATTTATAATGCACAAATTTCCTTTATCTTTATGACTGGCTTCTCGTGGTGAATATAAACATCTAAAGGGCTCAGTGACATTTGGAGAGAGAAAGATATATAGTGCTGTAAACAGGCACACACTGATCGGAGAGGCAAAATCAGTTGCCTCTAAAGTTTCTACAGTTCTGCACATTTCAACTCATTTCTCAGGCCTGCTGAGAGCAATTAGGTCCTATAATTGGCCACGATGACTCCGCCGGCAATCTAATACTCAGTGACACACAGCTAACTGGATGGCCAAGATAATGAAGTTGAAAAGTTGATGCTTTTGTTGGTCGACTTTGTGCAAATCATGCTGCTTCAGGTAAATCCTGTAGAATTGACTAGCATATCCTTTTCCGTGCTGTGAAAAAGAAAGAAAAATACTCTAAGAAAAGGAGCCTGGGTTTTGGAATTTAGAATTGCATGTCATTGTAAAAGAAACAAATACAATTGGAAATAAGCTGTGTCCCTACACAAGATCCATGTAGTGTCGAAATATTTCAGTGGTAACCCTGGTTTCTAATAGTTATAGAATAAAGTTATTCTGGTGCCTGGCTTTCCAAAAATGACAATTTTGATATTTTGAAAAATCCATTTCATGTGGGAGATGTATACTTTATATACAAACCACCAGTAATGTGGAGACTAACCTTTTAAAGTGACATACCAAACAATCCCTACTTCACTACTTATGCACGACCAGAGTATAGAAAAAAATGTGTGGCCCTTAAACATTCTAGAATAATCCTTTATAATATCTCCGAAAAACTGGTTATATGTTTAGTTTAATAAATTTTGAATTATATATATTTAGTCAATATACGATACAGAAAACTGTACCAGAAAATGTTTATGTAGTTGAAAAGTAAATGATGCTTCACATTTTCTAGGTTTACTTTATCTCATCTTTGAAATTATTCAAAAACCAAACCTTTTCATGTCTACAGAATAAAAAAAAAATCTTTATTTATCCCCTAAAAGGAGTCGGTTTTCTTATAAAGAAGGTAGAGGTGCAAAGAGAAAAAGATATTGAATTTGTCCAAGTCTTATAAAATGTATTGAATTATGAAGTAGAATTTCCAAATTCAATCATTTAGATTTTTTAAGTATTTTATTTATTTATAATGATAATGGATATTTCTTCTCACCTATCCATCATCTTTATATTTGGCAATGAACACAATGAGAACAGAAACTGCAACCCCTAGGTCAGTATCTGGCACATAACAGATATATGATAAAAAAGTACTGAAAATTGTGTACAACTGTGATAAAAGGCAATTCGGTTGTGTAAAATCAATTAAAATAAAAATTATGTATATACATAGAGAGAATTAAAAATTAAGAACTACTCTAAATAGCATAACTGAATTGTTTCAATCTGGTGAATAGTTGGATTTTTTTGTTTCTTTTTGGGGTTTCTTTACATGAATGTAAGAACATACTGGTCAGTTCAATTCCTCCTCTATGGTATGTCTGTTAATTTCAAGTAGATTACCTGGTTTATAATTTTCCTAATTTATTTCCCTGATTCTCTCATTTACTTTTCCTCACAAGCTCAGTTTGTGACCAGACCACCAAACATTTCTTCCCTAGGCCACTGTTTAGCAGACACATCAATTAAAATTGTAAAAGTCAGGCACCACCATTGACAGAAATAAAGTAAAAAATAACATATACACGTACTGTGTAGTAACTAGTATTGAAAACAATCAAAACATATTTTGTTTTCTAATATTATATAATATCATGAACTATGAAATGAGTTAGCTCCAACACAGGAAGGACTGCATGGTAGTTGTTATAACTTACCTGGTCATAATGCTAAAAAGAGTATTCTACAAAAGCAAACAGAAATTTGCTCTTTTTAAATAGTCAAATCCTATTTTCCTATGTTGTTGAATTCAAATTCCCTGTTTCATGATAAACTTGAGTATATCTGATTTAAATATATTTGGTTTATACCAACCAGAATTTAAAATTCTTCAGTAAATTCAAATAATTAAGCATCGTAGAAATTCAGGTTTGAAAAATGAATTGGACAAATAATTATGGTGACCAAATAACTTATTGTCTAAGCTGAACAATTGTGTGAGTAAAAGGGAACACTAGGAATAATTATATAAGACAGAATCTTATGCTTTCATGGACAACCCAGGCAATATGAACACCCTATAAACAATACCACTTTTCTCAAAATAAGTTAGAGATATTACTTACAGGATGTTTTTTCTTAAAATACTCATTTAGAGGAAACATCTTAAAATACTCCTTTATAGGAAACTAATTTATAGGAAACATCTCAAACACTTATAGTTTGAGGGCAAAAGAAACTCAAGAGCGACCTATCCTCAACCTATAAAGTAATTTATTATGTGCAAAAATTAATATACTGAAAAGCTACCTCTTAGTATAATGTAGAAATTAGCCAACCCAATACATATTTAAATGAGTAAAATATTTCTAATTAGGTTAAAAGATTACTTATGGGAAAAGCTATTAGCATGGATATTATATGTTCATTTGATTCAGTCAAAATACAAAAAGAAATTGTATTATTAAAATAGTTCAGAGTTATAAGAACACAGGTTAGTACGCGGTATACTTGATATCTTAAATCTAAACATAAGCTTAAATGCATATTTTTAATTACTGCTTAGAGTTACGTGTGTGCTGCTTTTATTTAAAGTGCACCTATTCCAACAGTTATATGAATAATATCATCGCCTTTTATTAAATTACCTTCTCCCACCTATCTGTTAATTCAGAAATGAAAATCTGAATAGGACAAGTGTTAAGGGCTGAGGTTGAAGGTCAGAACAAAGTAGGATGAGGAGGAAAGAGTTCCCTCCATTCCGAAGCAAATTTCCCAAATGTGAAATACGGCCAGACAAACTAGAGAAAATGAAATATTATCACGAAAGTTATAGTCACATACATTTTATTTCAAAGCTTTTAAGAACTGAATTTGAATATTGAATACTCATTATCTTTGGGGGCTGTCTGGGTTAATGTTGGACAAGTAGCATACAAATATATATACATATATATAAAGCAATGTTATTACATTTTAGAGTCAGTGCCAAGGACATTATTCCACAGCGTTAACTGTTATGGCTCTGCATTTGCTGAAGCATTTCAGGCTAGAGAGAATGGGTCAAAAACATTGAATCTCTATGCTTTATGATGTATTCTACATATGTTTTGGAATTATGAAAGCATACTTGAAAATTTTCTGCCTTTTCTTTTCAATTCACAAATGCATTTTTCCCCCTAGCTATTCATCAGCATATGTAGGGATTTGGTCACTTGAGAGAGATGAAAGATTTTCTTTTCAGTCAAATCTAAAGTAATAGGAAAAGGACTGTTAGTATTTTTTTTTTTACTTCTACTTTTATTATTCACTGCATTTATTCTTCATAGTGAAATACAGAAATCTCACATTTAAGACATTTATCTTATTGTCTGAACTACGGGTGAAAAAATCACTCTTAATGGAAAAGAGATATTCAAATATTTATTTTTCATAGTATAGCATATATATGTGCATATATATTTAACATGTATGTACGCATATATTTAACATATTTTTTAATGAAAGTTCCAGGATGCGTGTTTTTCCTCATATTGTGGAATCCTGTTATTGCCTTTGATAATTTGTAAAGTATGATATTAAACTTTGGACATTTACAAATTCTGATCGATGACTATAAGCATATATGTTGCAAAAATAATTGTAAAAATATCAGTACTGATATCCTATTTATACCACGTATAATAGTATAATTAGCTTGGTGAAAAATAATTTGGTATAATGTATTAAAATGACAATTCAGTAATTTGAATATTCACGTTTCTATACTTGCATAACAGGAAGCAAAATACCCTTTATACTTTATGACAGTATGAACCATAGACGCTAAAGAAACATATAAACATGTGAAGTGATCTAACCTATTTCTGTGACTGAAAGAAAGAACAGCCTTCGAATATCCCAGATGATTGAGACTCTACTGCAGTGAAAAACTTCCAGAGGCTGAGATCAGTAACCTGCTCCAGAGCACATTCAAATATTTAATGAGCCTCACAGTCAGGACACTTCTTTATATTTAAAGTGAATCTAGCAGACAAGAGTTAAAGCCCATTACTCCTTATAGAAGTCAGAAACACCTTCCCTCTCTTCCCTGAGTAAAAGCATATCATAAACTGAAAGATCGTTTAAAAGCAAGCCTCCATTAGGGATCTGTCCAGTTGAATAATCAATTCTTTTTACTTTCCTCTATCTTATTCTTGAGCCATTTTTGAGGATTCTCTTTAAAAATCTTGCTAATTTTTTTTCTGTTTAACTATAAAGTCCTTCAATGAACATAATAGCAGTAACTATTAAATGTGGGTCGCTGCTTGATTTGTCTATCTTCCCCCTTGAACAGTGTTAGATTTGCTTTAATATTTTAAAATATAATTGTACATGGTTCATATTGTAAATGCTTTCCTTTTCACAAAAAAAATGAAAGAAAGGTTTTAAATTTTAAGATATATCTATGAAAAAAACAATTAAATTTATTAATTTATTATGAATTACAAAAAGACTGAAAGCCTTCTGTTAATGTAATATATATTGTCTTTTGTCCAATAATACTAGCTTAGTGCAGCATAAACTTGAGTTCTTACATTTATTTCATAATATTCACAACATCCTCAAGCTAAATTTCCTTTTTTCCTTTCATCAAACAGTATGTTTTTTATTCTATCTTGACAGTGTTCAGGGATCATAGAATATATCTAGAAAACAAGAATTCATCTGGAGAAAGTGGTTCCCATATGTAAACTTGATTAGAGAAACTTTTACAGAGAAAACTTTGTGAAATAAATGACTCAAGCAATCCTTCAGAACATTCATGCAAGAAATATATATTAAAGCCAAGTGTTCTCTTTAGTCTATATGTGTATGTAATGCTTACAATGTAATTTGCAATTAATAAATGTTTGTTAAAAGATAAATTCATGGGTATTTGAATAGGTAACAAATTGGCAAGCGTAGTTTTGTGGTAGAGAAATTGACATCACTCAGTGAGTAAACTGGATCTTTTCTAAGACAGGAGACAAGCATGTTGAGCATATTCTTTTCATAGACATTCTAGCTCTAGCAATTCTAGCACCCTTAACTACTATTAAAAAGAAAACCACTGCCTGTCGTTTTCATCTTTCAAAATGACATCACTTAGACCAAATTCCTAAACTGGAGCCTTATACCTGCTCTAAATGCAGTTTCTACCTCCCCCAGAGATGTAGTGTTAACCAGTCAGTCAGAAGAAACTTTTCGATTAGCACCAGTGAGTCAGACACAAGTGTCCTCTCCCTTCCCCAAAGGAAGATGAGGTAATCTGCATGTTAAGACCCCGTTTTTTATCCCCCCAAGGGAAAGCAGCCTTGCGTGGAACAATCCTTTCCTTTTGCTAATAACTTTCTTGCCCCACCTTCCTTCTATAAAAAGGAAATTTTGCAAATTTCCTCAGAGGGCTCCTGTATTTGCTAGATGGGATGCTGCCCGATTGGTGAACCATTTAAATAAAGCCAATTAGATATTTAAAATGTACTCAGTTGAATTTTTGTTACTTAACAATAGTCACCATCTCCCCTAAGAATCCAGTGTAACCAATACTGCTCTGTTTCAGTTGTGATAAAGATCGTATGCTAATTTAAGGTTATGGATTAAAAATTAATCAGGACTCATTTTCTCACTAAGAATGGTATGTGCAAAGAAGGAATTTATTTTGTAAGCTGGAATGTGCCCCCCAAGATCAAGTAGAGTTGATGCACTGTGCAAAGCCATGAATTTACCAGCAGTGAAAGTTTCAGAACTTTTTGCTCAAATTTTATTTTCAAGCCAAACTTTATGGTTAATTAAAAGACTTAACAATCTTGAAAATAGGAGCTTCTAGTTGTCCAGAAGTACATTCCATAACTGTGACACTACAGCATGACCCTCACATAGTTTTGTATGAGGCAGTGAATCCCCTGAAACATCATGGGTTCCTTCTAGATAGAGGATCCATAGGCTTTTAGAGATTTCTATATACTTGCATGTGGTTGGGTATATGTGGGATGTGTAATTTAAAATTGCCTTTGCACAAAGGTGATGGTACATTTACAACTGGTTCACTAGAAAGTTTCTAGTCTGTGGGTTACTGCAACCATGTCAACTACCACTAATATTTTTGACAGGGTAGAAGTACAATTATAGTAGCTCAATTTTGTTTGGTTTAGAAATCTTTAATTCTAATTAACTAGATTAATTAAGAGTGCTTTGAGCTCTACAGCAAAAACCAGTGATAGTGTATCAGCTCCTTTAATTAGACAATACACTTTATTATCATTATCTAAATTGATTTAAGCGAAATAGCTAAAAACACAGTAATCATGCATAATTTTTCCACCTAAACACAAGAGTTGTCAATATTCTAAATATCTGTTTTTAAATGATAAAAATATTACACTTTTAAGTTAAAATACTCAGAAAAAGTAAAAACCTACTATAACAAGGTATTGCATAAAATTTTATAGATTGAGGGGATCTATTCCAAACTCATCTTAGAAATGTGGAAAATTATGCCTCAGAAGCTTAATGATTTTTCCCTGAAGGGGGAAAATAATAGGACAGACCCTACCCAGCACACTCTAGCCACTCCATCAGGCTCTCTTTGGTGAACAAAAACCACCTTGATTCATTAGTGTCTTAAAATCAAATTTGGAGGCTGAATTAGTTTTTAAGTGCTGCCACCCTACATTGATACATAGTTAGGCAATGGAACTCTAATATATGTGGTCCTCTATGTTTATGGTATCAGTGAAATTTCCCTGAATCCTGTATCATAACCCACTAAAATATGAACACTGATTTGTTCCAGAACTATTTGAAAATCACATTTTTTACACTGGCAATAAAGAAGTACCCTTGAAATTTCTTTTAAAGATAATCCACTCAATTATCTGACTTTAATCATGACAAAGAATACTTTCATCCAAGTTAGACAAATACCATTATTTTGTGCATTTAAAATTCTAACAAGACATCCATATGTTCCTTTAAAGAATAAATGATTCTTCTTTTGTCTTTGAGAATTATGAACGATAACATTTGCTGACATTTAGACACTTGTATTTCAACTAGTTTCCTTCAAAACAATATAATAAGGAGATCAAATTATTTATTTCCCTGTAAGGTTGAAATTAGCATTAATTTTCAAAGCAGAAGGCATGAAAAGCACCTGAATGGGACTGATCATTCCCACAGATATAGGGATCTTATGCGTGTAGATCTATTTGCAACAAATATCACTGTACTGTGATATTAGATCAGGTCTTAGTGATGTGCTCAACTTTGCTTTTATATGAAAACCAGCAAAAATTCCAGCAAAGATAGGAAAACTTAAAAATAAACACATAAGACCTTCATTTAAAAAATACATAGCCATGTGTCTAATTTATTAATCACTAATAATCTACTTAAACAGTGATACAATTTCAAAATAATTTAAGTAACACCTTAGATAATTAAGCCACGAAAACAAGTGGAAAATCTTCTGGATTGGTAAAATACTTATAACACAAGGTATACAAGTTTATTTTCAAGAAAGACACACAAGTACACACTACTTAGAAACTGTGTGTAAAAGTACAGCTGTATATTTAATACTCTTATTGATCTGATTCCCCTAACATAATTCAGTTGCTTCTATGTCAAAACAAATAGCAGATTATAAATGGCTCAGAGAGGGGTTGGAAGGCTGATCACTCACACTAGAACAAGTTAGGAGCCCCAAGACTAGGTATGGGCTTTCAAAAACCCCTTGAGCAAGGTTGGCAGAGGAAATACAGAGTGCCCAGTTACATATGTATTTCAAATCAATAATGAATAATTTGTTAGTACGCATATGCCCCCTGCAGTATCCAGGTGTCCTATTTTTTATTTGCTAAACCCACAACCCTATCCTAAGGCATCTGCTTCATGACACACCACAGATGACACTGGTCACCACTGGGGCAAATATTATAGTGTTTTCTAGAAAAATGTTGCATTATATTTTCTAATTATTTTATAACACTAATTCATATAATTTTATATGTATTTCCATCTAAAATGATTTAACATTAAGATATCAAAATTTGTTCTTTAAATCAAGATTTAAAATTCAAAAGAAGAAAATAAATACATAAATAAAATTCAAAAGAAGATAGAGAAATGAAACTCAATTATCTACAATATAAATTCATATTTAATGTATTAAACATCATACATGGATGCAATTTTAACTATCACTTAGATTATTTCTTTGTATCAGGATTAAATTTTAACCTTGTTTTGAATGAAATCTTTGTTTTGTGAGATATAGCATATTAGATAAAATGTTCTTTCTTTTTTTGCATAATAAACATAATTTTAAATCATTTACTCTAAAATCTAAACCAATGTATACATTTTAATTTTAGTTATCCCCTAGAAATTCATTAAACCACCTCCTCCTAGTCCTTTCAATTTAACCCAACATCAGATAATTAAAGATATGAAAACTGATAGGCAGGGCATCTGGGTGGCTCAGTCAGTTAAGCACCTGCCTTAGGCTCAGGTCAGGATCTCAGCCTATGCATTGGGCTCCCTGCTCAGCAGGGAGCCTGCTTCTCCCTCTCCCTCTGCTCCTTGCCTCCCCACCCCCGCTCCTGCTCTCTCACTCTCTCTCTCAAATAAATAAATAAAATCTTTGAAAACTGATAGGCAGTAAAAAAAAAACTCACCTTTAAAAAAAATCACAAAAATGCTATATTCTTGAAATAAGATTATATCATGCTTGTTAAATGCTAGTTATGTACTAAATAAATGACAAGATTTGGATCCTTAAATAATTGTATTACCTCTCATGACTTTATACTGTGTGTTTAAATAGGGCTCATCTTAATTACTGTAAATATTTAACCACATAATAGATAAAAGTCATGTATACACTTACTATTTATGAAAAATACTACAATAAATCTAGGACAAAGTTCAAATTTTAAATAATCAACCTTTGCTGGGGCCACTAACAGATTCTGGTTAAATAGTACTGACAATGTATGGTTATTTACAAGATATATATAACATTATTAAAACATGATAAATGTACAAACCTACCTTCATATTTAATAAAGTTCTCACACTAAAAAAATGAAAATTTTGTCTTATTAAAAAAAGTATTTGAGATATTCAGTTGCCACAAAGCCACAGAAAAATAACTAAGAAAACAATCTGAAAATAAATTATGCAATAATGATGATGAGTAAAAATACTAAACACTTAAAAATTGTTACACTGAAACCCCCAAAACCCAAAGGAAAGTCAGATAAATTGCCTGTAGACATAGTTACCCTGTAATGTGAATAATCTTTTGTCCCTGCCTGTAAGCATGTATTACAATGGATCTCCCTCCATTTATGCTTGTTTAATTACCTTATATTTACTTGATTTTTTTACATATATGTTTGTAAATGACACGCAGCAGACCACTGAAAAAGTATATTAGTGAAATTAGCAGTTGGTGATGGTGAATCAAGAGGCTTAAGGAGTTTTGGGGTATTTTAAAGATTTATTTATTGATTTGAGAGAGCATGCGCACACGTGCACCATCCTGCAGGTGGGGGAGGGGTAGAGAAAGAGGGAGGGGCATCATCTTAAGCAAACTTCCAGTTGCAGGGACCCTGATATCATGACCTGAGCCAAAATCAAGAGTTGGATGCCTAACCAACTGAGCCACCCAGGCATCCTGAGGCTTAAGGAGTTTTTAAAGAAGAAGTGATCAATCAGAAAAAAAGAATAAAAGGACTAATATAGTAAAGCCAGAATAAAAAGGACATGAAAATTATGGAAGATTGAAAGATGATGAAATCAGGGAAGAGTATGTTAGGATTGGAAATGGTTAGGTTTGAAGGGTTGTTTGATTATTTGTTCTGGCATTAAGAGATTATTATAATTATATTAATTTGTGTAAATCAGGAAGATGCCTAACTAGATAACTAAAGACAAAAAAAAAATAGCACTTGCTTTCTTAGCTTTAGGATGTTTCATTTGTTGATTCATTGATGTAGTCTATAAGCATTTATGGGTGTTTACTTTGCTCCAGAAAAAATTCTCGGACTTGAGACTCTAAAATGAATACACATGGATTCTGCTTTAAAAGATTTAACCATCCAATGGTAAAAACAGTTGTTTCACAAGATATTTTAAAAACAGCAATCATGCCTAAAAATCTAGAAGTTACAAGAAGAATGTACATCTGTCTTTGTCTGGAAAGGCTTCTTATTAAAGGTAAAATGAATTGAAGCTTGATTGATGAGTAGGAGATGGCCACGCTGATGTGGTGAGAAGTGGTTTTGGAGATGAGAAGCATTCCCGAGGGAGAATACAATGTGTCAAAGCACAAAGGCCAGGGGAAAATGGTGCATCGAGAAGCTGACAATCACTGAATGACATGAAGCAAAAACTGTAAGCAGGGCTTAAATATAAACTTTTAAAAGCTAGAGAACAGGGTGCCTGGGTGGCTCGTCATTAAGTGTCTGCCTTTGGCTCAGGTCATGATCTCAGGGTCCTGGGATCGAGTCCGCATCGGGCTCCCAGCTCATCAGGGAGTCTGCTTCTCCCTCTTCCGCTTCCCCCTGCTCATGCTCTCTCTCTGTATCTCTCTGTCTCGAATAAATAAAATCTTAAAAGAATAAAATAAAGCTAGTGAACATTATTGTAGCCACAACAGGGAGCTTCTCAGAATTTTTAGAGGAGACTATTGAAGTCAAATGTCTATAAATATAGGTTGATACTCTACTTGACAGTAGAACCAAATGGAAAAATGGAGGTGTCTACATTAATTTTGGTGAGGTAGGCAGAAAGGATGGGCTAGGGGAATGCAAAAGAAAGTACACCTGTGTCTCCTCCACCCAGCAAAGACTCCAGGGTTTATATTTCACATATCTGGAAATAGTTTGCATTCTATCACCCTGAATCTCCCAAATGCAACAAAATATTTTGCAATCAAATGATTACCTGGGTGTTTTGGAGCTGATAACTCAATACTAAGGATAATTGTGAAAGAAAAAAGGGGTGAAAGGAGCTGTTCAAAGAAGTGATTCTGTCCCCAATCTCAAGCCTCGAGTAGTATCGGCAGCAATTAAAGCTAGGTACCTATACAAAAAAAGCATGGAACATTTTTTCCCACACATTGTAACAAAGGAAAAAAATAAGGCAATTAATGATCATAGACTAACATTAAATTTACTTTATAACTGTGAAACTGATTTTTTTTAGAATAAAATATAACTTCTGGTGTATTCTTTCACAGAGAGACACAAGTAAATCTCATCCTGGGAACATCTGGTCGACAATTCACAGAAATAGTGAACACACAGGGACAGTTTTAATTATGGCATTTAAAACAACATATTTTAAGTGATTAAAAGTCACATGCATTTGATCAGATCTTTTCTATCCAAAAATAACCCCAGCCTACTAGTATTTTCAGTTATCACCTTTCCTTGTATCTATTTTTCACTTCCAAAAATATTAAATATTAATTTAATAAAGTACACATATTTCATCTTTCTCCATTTTACTGGAATGTACTTTCAAGGGTGTTCCTAGCTGGTTATTAGTTTTCCAGTCAAAATGTATTCCCTTCTGAGTCTCCTGGGTGGCTCAGACGGTTGAGCCAACTCTTGGTTTTGGCTCAGGTCATGATCACAGGGTTGTGAGATGGAGCCCTGTGAAGGGTTCAGAGCTCAGCATGGAGTCAGCTTGTCCCTCCCTCTCTCCTCC
The DNA here is from genome assembly GCF_002007445.2 of Ailuropoda melanoleuca. Classification (NCBI taxonomy): domain Eukaryota; kingdom Metazoa; phylum Chordata; class Mammalia; order Carnivora; family Ursidae; genus Ailuropoda; species Ailuropoda melanoleuca. The sequence goes on from NC_048222.1 coordinate 119,992,462, forward strand.
TGCCCCCTCTCACACTCTCTCTCTCTCTCTCAAATAAATAAAATCTTAAAAAAAAAAAAAATCCATGTTATTCCCTTTCAGCACGTGAACTTCAGCCGTAGTATCGCAGGGGTGCAACCTTTCCCCAGTCATTTAGTCTGAAGATTTCAGAACCATCCTGAATAACTACTTTCTTTATCTTTTATTGCTACATTGAGAATTCTAATACTGTCCTCTTGTTTTTTCAAAATTTCTCTATTACTAATCCTTTCATTGTCATTCTCCACCAGGCTCTTATTGCCACAAAGCCTGACAACTGCAATAACAGTCTGCTGATAAAAAACAAAACCAAAATCACCACACAACACATTCTTTCTGACACCCCTCCGAATGGTGTCTAGTTTCTTAAGCCTGGGATTCAAATAGTGACTGGGTTACAAAATATGCTCCCTCTACAATCAGGTGGTCTCAAGTAAAAAGTCTAGCTCTCCCTCACTAGCCATCAGACCAAGGATAAGTTACTGAACATTTATTTTTCTTAGCTTTATAATCTGTAAACGGGCCAGAATACTTATTTCATTTGGTTATTGTAAGGCTTATATGGATTAATATCTGAAAAGTTCTTTGAATCACTAGTGCTAGGCTGATAATAATTTCTTAACAATTGTTAGCTACTACTACTATTGGTATTACTACTTAAAATGAGTCAATCTACCCAAAACATAACTTTCAAATGTTAACTTCCACTATTCCCCCTGGATTTATGTCATAGATTTGGCAACCTATATTATTCACTTATTTGTATGTATTTGCTCTCTACTTCCACTTTTGTTCATTCAATTCTGTGCTCCTAGAATGCCTTTTTTTCTCTATCAGTTAAAATCATTCAAATAGTGCTCCAATAATGGTCCCAAACCAGAGTTCTATAAATCCTTCCCTGGTTACACTCTAAGAGACCTTTTCCAAAGATAGCCAAAGGGATTTATTATAATAAAGTAAATATTTTTTGTATCTGTTAATGAGATGAAAAACTCAAAGTAGAATCATTGAAAAACAGTGGTTTTTGAGAAGAGAGAAAATGCTTAATTGCAGTTGACATTGTGATTTCATTCACAGACATGTAAATGAAAAAACAATTAAATCTGTTTCAAAATTTCATTTTTCCCCATAGTTGGGCAACAGTACTATTAAGTGCAGGAATTTTTACCATTTTATTTAAAAAATGAGAAATTTTTGTTTTCATATGAGGCACACACATAAAAAGAATATATAATGCTGAATTGTAATCAGGCACTAAAACTTAGTGGTTAGGGCTAATGTTATTTGGACAAAATAGTGATATACATGCAAAACCGACCTGGAAGGCAGGAGACAGAAAACACACGGAATCATAACATCATGAGCAGTACACACAGAGCCCAATGAATAAACTGTAAACAGAACGTAAAGTTTGGGTATTTTTTTACGCATTTCTCAAATGAGCTTGTGACATCATTCGCTAGTTCTATATGACTTTTAAAGACAAAGTTACAAAAACATAAATATACAATGTTGACTGAGAGAATTAGGTTTATCAGATAGTCGTAGGATTTTATTGAAGAAAAAGAGGCAAGAAAATATTTGAGCTTCTGCATGCTCAAATACTGAATTGTGGCAGACAGAGATAGCTTTCGTATACGTTATAGAAAGACTCAATTTTCACATGGTAACAGACTGTTTTCATTTACTTTGTGTGATGATCATTGGGCATCTATGTCTCCCACACAAGGATATCAGAACCACTTGGAGTAGTAGCAATGTCCTGTCTAGGGCCAGAATTTACTCGAATGTATTAGCACAATTGTTGGTATGCAAGTTACGTCAGATCAGATATAGGCACCTATTTGTATCACTTTAACATTTTTTTTGGCCTGAAGAAATATATATTCTTTAATTCAAATATAATATGCTGCTTCTTGGGTTGAAATAAGAATCTGTCATCTCAAAAGTGTATTCTTTGTCAGATTATTTTTACTGTTTATTGTACATGATCAAGTATCTTTACTCATTGTAAATACACAAATTAAGCAAAATAAAGAGAACATGAAATTTTAAAAATTATAATTGCTCTTTGTGACTAACATCACCATAAAATGAATGCAACCTAGTCTTTGCTGGGCATTATACCTTTGGTTCTATTCAATCGGTTTCATTGGTTTCACAGATGAAAAAGAAAAATAGGGATACTGTACTTTTAAAACATATGTATTACGTGAAAGAATATATACTGCAGATGTAAAATAGTGATATATCGTGAAAAGAACATTTGGAGTCTGATTTTTCTCTGGGAGTAAAAGAAAGCATAATTAGTTCTATTTAAGCCAGAATTTTAATTTTCTCCATACTCAGGCTGATGTCATTGTTCCAATTTTAACTGAATATATGGTTGCCTTGAACACTTAATGAGTGCTTCCTTTGGGCCCAGACACTCACTGCTTCAGATATGTTAAATAATTTAATCTCTACAATGAGATTTTGAGGATCTATGTCACAGATGAGGTAAATGAGGTACAGGAAGGTTAAAGAAATTACAGAGGTCACACAACTAGTAACTGGCTGGATCAGTATTGGAACCCCGGCAGACTGGCCCTGTAAACGGCGCTCTTAACTATACCACATCACATCTCTGACATGAGAACCCATACAAAGACCCACTCTTGTAATTAGGTAGTGGGCTACAAGTCCAAAGGAAATACACACATACCATAAGAAAAAAATCAGAAAGTGATATTTGCTGAAATTAAAAATTTCAAGTTATCATAAAGCCAAAATGGGTAAAATTAGTGATGCTTAGGAAAACTTATTCTGAAAATAAGACTTGAGTATTTTTCAAGTATTTGCCAAGACTACAATCCAACTAGGTTGTGCTTCGTGTACATCTGAAAAAGGAGGTTGAGAACTTTTCACTAGAGTTGTAATATGCTTGCAGTCGGTTTATTCTTTTTTTTTTTCCCCAAAATTACCACAAAAGAGGGCTGGTATTTAGTGTGAGGTATAGGGTGGGAAGATATCAATAATTTAAAATGCTTTTTCATATTTCTAGAACAGCACAGAGCAGGTGACACTGAGATGACCTGAGTATGTTGATCTATGCAGAAGATACTATATCCTTCTACTGAATGAGGGTTCATTAGGCTAAGTGTGAGCACTAATAATGAACCTGATCTGATGCCCTTTACATTTCCAACCAAAGTTCTCATAATATTTCTGTTTTCCCCCTGGATATCTCTCAAGAGTATTTCAATTGATTCCATTATTACACATGTATTTAAATTAAGATATTGATCTTATTTTCATATCTATCTGTGATGAGTTCATAAGCCATAATCATTTTCCTATATAGTTGGCCTAGAGAACATTTATATAATCTAATTCTGGGGTGAACAAAACTGATAATCACTATGCCTGGAATATAGGAGGTGCTCAACAATAAGTTTTCTTGAATGTGGGTCACCCTGCTTTTGTCAGTAGCTTGGGAAGACATGCCTAAAGCAGCTGGCTAAATTATTACAAATAATATGACCTATCAACATCCTTCTGGAATTAGAAAGTAACTGAAATATGAAAAACTTTGAAAGATTAATAAAGGGCATAGAATTAAAATTAACTTCAAAACAATATAATATACCCTTTATAAACTACATTCAATGTTTTTATTTAAGGGGAAGTAATATTTCCCCATATTAGATATATTAGCACACCTTCTCTATAAGCATTATGAAAACATAATTTCTATGAAGAATTCCTACAAAGCAAGCAATTTAAGTTCTCAAGGATTATGTCCCTAGATCCCAAGCTCAATATTAAATGCGAGAGATGAAAATTAGATTATTTAATGTCAAGTATTTCCTAAAAATAATTCCAAGTAAGCCTGCATTAAAAAAATTACCTTTCTCAGTAATTTCAATGAGTCAATATTTTGTTCTTAGAATTTGAGAAACAATTATCTTCACACCATCCCATATATAATTAAAAAATATTGATTTCCCAAATCCTTAGCTTAATTCAAGTTCAAAGGAGTTAGAATTCATTCCAATTTATCAATAAAAGGCATTTCTACATTGTCTAACACCAAACAACCCCTTTGGCTCTATATAATTAAGTATATTTATATAATCACAAATTATTCCTGTATCTAATTCAAAAATTATTTCATCACCCTTGATTGATAAAAATAACTATCACCTTATAACATTGGTTGTGAATTTAAGAAATCAGTGCCTTTATTGTGTCTTATTTCATCTTTTCATGCCCATAAAATGGGCACTCGGTAGTAGCTACTACTGTTATTAAATTTAGACTTAATGTTTAGCTAATACAATTTCCTATTTGATTATTTTTCCCTTCATTTTATTTTTCTTAAGTGTGTAATTAATTCATGTTTTCATGTTATCAAGCTAATGCTACATTTTAATTTACTCACCAAAGTAACAAACCAAAATGTAATGATCATATACAACGCGCTTGCTGTATCTTCCAAAATAATTTAAGAAATTATTTAAGTATTACTACTAGATTTAAGGAGTAGCCAACTTGGGGCACCTGCACGGCTCAGTCAGTTAAGCGTCTGCCTTCAGCTCAGGTCATGATCTCAGTGTCCCAGAATTGAGCGTCCTGCTGGCAGGGAGCCTGCTTCTCCCTCTCCTCCCTGCTCATGCTCTTTCGCACGTGCTCTCTCTCTCTCTTTCAAATAAATAAAATCTTAAAAAAAAAAAAAAAGTAGGCAACTTGACCTTGAATCATTATAATGTCTGTTTCATTTTTTATTTAATTGTGAGCCATTTCACAGTAACCGACACCAAGGATTTTCCTTAAAATTCAGCATTAGATAAAATGATACCACAAGTGGAAAATTCTTATTATAAGAGAAATAAGCCAGCTCAATAAAGATTCCGTATTTGACAGAGTCAGATATTTAAAATCTATAGCCATCTGTCTTCCTTTTATAAATTATTATTATATATAATATGGAGCCTTACATTTTTAAGTTGTAATGCATAATTTTAATAGACATGATCTATGTTATATACTGTATATCTATCTAGCTTTAAGAGACATTTTATACTCAGCTTTTGCCCTCTACACATGTCCCCAGATTTCCTTCTAAAACTATGATTTCTTAATTTCTGTTCCTGGATATTTAAACATCCGTTGCAATTCAGTGTGTGAGGGGGACAAAAAAGGCTTTACGAAACCAATTTTTTTCCTTTCAAAATCCCTAAGAAATGTAAGAAGTCATCTACACAGAAACAGGAAGGGAAGGAAATAGATAAAAACCTAGGCTTTCTGGGGCGCCTGGGGGGCTCAGTCATTAAGCATCTGCCTTCGGCTCAGGGCGTGATCCCGGCGTTTTGGGATCGAGCCCCACATCAGGCTCCTCTGATGGGAGCCTGCTTCTTTCTCTCCCACTCCCCCTGCTTGTGTTCCATCTCTAGCTGTCTCTACCTCTGTCAAATAAATAAATAAAATCTTAAAAAAAACAAAACAAAACCTAGGCTTTCTCACTTGCCTTTGTTTCATCCTCCAGTAAAACTGAGCCTCTTTATTCCTTCACCAGCCCCAGTGCTGGGAAACACATTCTGCAAGAAATACATCTCAGGGCTGGAAAGTGCCATTCCACCAAATCACAGCTGACATATGCCTACGTTTGTAGTTTGTAAAGCTCTCTAGGTAAAGCGTTTCCACATCTCTCAGGAGCAAATACCAATGTCAGGGTCAGGATATTTCCCATAAAGTGTAATTTACATCTCTCAGGATGCAACATAGATCCATTTTCTCTTTCTGCTCTCAATAAAGACAGATTAACTGATCCCTATCTTATCTGTGTAGTATTTGTTTAAACACTTAACATTTGTTAAGTCACCTCTCCCCTTTTCTTCTTGATTCACAGTCCCTCAGTCCTATCAAACTCTCTTCAGATATGCCATTTTCCAAAATGTTAATCTCTTTATTTTAGTAAGTCTCCCTTTAGCATCATGAATGCCAATTTGCCACAGTCTTCTAACCTAGACTCAAAGAAATGTGAAATACAGACATTTCGATTTTTCTACTCTTTCATTATAATCTGGTATTCAAATGAACATATTTAAATATTTGCTTCTATAAAACACCACTAAGTTAATGTTTCATAGATATAAAGACAGGTACCAAGCATTTCTGAAAGACTAGACATGGTAAGAATTCCAAAAATAGTAAGAGCAATCATGTTCAAGGAGAATACATGCTAACTAACTTGTCTTTTTAGTTTACACATCGGTGTATTTTAGGCTCTGCTGATTGCTTTCCCTATATTATCAGAGAGAACATCTGGCTATTACATTTTAGTGAAACAAATATATTATCCTATTTCATTTATTCAAATTATATAAAATTGAAAACCCAGAAAAATTAATTTTTGTTTAGAGGCCGGGAGAGTGGTACCCCCTGAGGTGCTAGTAGCTGAAAGAGGACAGAATACAGGACTTTTTGAGGTTCTTTTTGAAGCACTAGGACTTTTTGACTACTGGACATGGTACCCAGTTAATGTTGTGGCCACTGATTACACAAGTGAGCTCATTTTGTGTAAACTTGGTTTATACATTTGTGATTTTTGTACTTTTCTACATGTGTTTTATACTTTAATAAAAAGTTTAAAAATAAAAAAACTAAAAATGGGTTGCTATGTATGGGGCTTTTTAAATCATGAATCAAATTAATTAAATGTAAATAATATTAATAATATTTATGAGAAAATTATGAATAGAAATGTAAAAGTAAATAATATTTATGAGAAAATTATGGAAATTTGAACAATAACTAGACAACCAAGGATAGTAAGAACTTTCTTTAAAGAAGAATACTGTTCTTGTGGTAATGTTAAAAATAAACTTTCTCTTAAAAAACATATGCTGAGGGGCGCCTGGGTGGCTCAGTCGTTAAGTGTCTGCCTTCTGCTCAGGGTGTGATCCCAGAGTCCTGGGATCGAGCCCCACATTAGGCTCCTCTTCTGGGAGCCTGCTTCTTCCTCTCCCACTCCCCCTACCTGTGTTCCCTTTCTCTCTGGCTGTATCTCTGTCTGTCAAATAAATAAATAAAAACTTTAAAAAATAAAAATAAATAAATAAACATATGCTGAAATATTCATGGATTAGGCAGTAGGACCTCCGGTTTTGCTTTAAAAATCTGAGTGAAAAGACAGTGTTCTTAGCATTTGGATGAAACAAATATGGCCAAGAACTGATCATTGATTGTTTAGACTGGAAACATGGAGGGTTTATTTTTGTGTATGCTTGAAATTATCCATCATTTTTATGTTTAAAAGTATAATTTAGTAGAACTCTGTGGGTGCTACGTAATATTGTTTTCTATTACCATTGTTCTTATCAAAAAGATTAAGTTAACTCAAGAATCAAGATACATCTACCAAAACATATCTCATTTTCATGACCTTCCGTATAGTCATCTGATGAGTATTTCTCTGACAAATAAACCTTAAACCCACACCATCAGTGACTAGCAAGGGGACTAGTTCTGGCAACATGTTTATTAACAGTGGGGGAGAAAGAGCACAATAACTTTATAGTAATTTTACAGGTCAGCCTCCAGATTTTCTATACATTTTCTAAGAATAAAACAATAGCAACAGTTAAACTATAACATTCACCTTCATATCAATGGAACTACTCCTAACACTATTTTGATTAAAACTACGTGGAAATATTGTATCTTATACACATCACCAAGTGTATCCCATAGGGACAACTTATTAGGTACACTTTATATACTGTTGCCATTGTTGACTCAGAACTTTCTACCATGTGTTGCACTTTGAGACAAAACCCAATGATATGTTTAGTGAGATCGCAAAGAATCCCTTTACCCTATTTCTTTATCCAAGCATGATTCAAAATTTAACTCAAGAAATATACATTTGATATTGATTTTATTTATGTGTTTCTCCTAGGCTTGGGTCTTTTTTTTCCTTTTTAAGACACCTGAAAATTTTTACAAAAAATATTTACAAGTATGCTTTTTTATGAATAATGCCGTCTTTATCCAAATTTTGGTTGAAATATAGCTATTGGCATAAATATGAACCTTAGACCACTTGATGACTAACTCACTTTTCTAGTATGTGTAAAACATACCATTAAATATCCAACACAGGTAATATTGGAATCTAGGTTAGGATTCTGTCTAATAGCAACATATAAAGAGGAAAAAAAAAGGCTTACTTAGTACAACATTTTTACAGACAGTAACAATAAGTTTTCCTCAGAATACAGACATCTAGTTCCTCACAGCGTCACGATTAACTTTACTATAATACGCAGTGTGAACTGGTCCTCAAAAAGTACAATCAGTACCTTAAAAAATAAAGAAACAGACCAAAATTGATTACGTCACTTATCTGTTTCTCAAAAAACACTATATTCTCATGTTTAACAGCTTCTGATAATGAAGTAGCCATTAGTTAAATAATCACACTCTGTTCCTCCTCTGCTAATTGACAGATATAATGAAAAATTAAATTAAATTAAAAATATAATGTTTCTATATGGGATATATTTATAGGCACAAATGTATCCATACAACAGAATCATGAAATAGAACACAGGAAATATGTTTACAATCACTTGTTGAATTCAATGACTTAAAAGCTGTCATTGATAATTTTTTCTGTAACTGATAATTTAATAACAGTCTACAGATTATGGAAATTTTGTTGAAATTAAGTTCACATATAATCTCAATCTTCACAGTTAAAAGAAAGCTATCTTTAGGAGGAAGAAATTGGTATGCGCCTAGGTATAATGTACAAATATAATGTTATATAATGTATCGATGAAAGATTCAGAAATAAAACACTGATTTTTATCTGTGAAAATTTCTAGCTTATAATTTGGCTTTATCCATGTCCTTTTGTACGTAATCACATTTGGGATTCAATGTTTTCAAATCCTCTATACTCTTCTCACCTAAATTAATGTAAGTGATTGGGGGCCATTAATGCAGTAATTAGGGAGTCTTACTGGACCTTGATATAAAACATCCAAGATTTTTATTATACTTTGGGAAACATTAAATTGACTCCCATTATGCTGCATTTAGTCCTAATTTGATAGTATTATTTAATCTTGAACAATGAACCTCACAGTCCAAAACAGTTTCCAAGCTATATTGTCTAAATGATGCTATCTAATTCCTATTAAAAGGACTTTAGAAGACGCAGGCTCACCCAAAAAACGTCTGGCACATTGAGTATTGAATAATGTTTAATGATATTTATAAGCAAGTGAATTTGTATCTTCCAGACTTCTTTACAATATCTTTATATATTAATGCATTTAAATTTTGATCCATACATCTTCAGTATGATGAGGCAGGAAAAAAATCCCAAGTAGATAATCCTTTTCATTGAATAATTCTATTTATATTTTAATTGATAATCTTCCTTTGTTAGACTCACATGACGGACAAGTGCTTATATGGATTTACTTCCAATGTACAAGATAAGAAAGAGGATGGAAATAATCTGTAATATAAAATGAGGTATATATAAATAATATTAATATGCTAAATGTTAGCTCAATAAAATGCTAAGTATGCATGAAATAAACTGCTTTAAATATTAGATGGATACTAATATACTAAGGAGTGTAAATATTGAATAGATATAAACTACTTTTATCAATTAAGTCTTCTCTATATACCCTTAAATATATTTTTATTTAGCTATGTAACTGTCCAAAAATAAAATTAATAACATGCAAATAAGTAATTCCTACATGGGAATTATATAAGAAAAATAAGTGACTATACTAGATGAAAATTTATATCTATTAGGTTTATAAAGAACTGAAAGATAAGACCTAAACTATGAAAGCTGCTAGCAAATAAGATACATCAAAGAAAGATTATCTCAAAGATCTGATAAGAAAGGGAGTATTTAAAATTCTAAGAGAGTTAATAAGTATGAAACAAATTTAACACCTTTTTAGAATATAAGCTCTTAGAATGAATCAAAAGGAGTTTAAAATCTCAAAGTGCTGAAAAACTACAAAAGCACCTTGGTTACGTGCATATCAATATTTTGAATGAATTCACGATCTACTTCCCCTTATAAAAACTTGTAGGAAATAGCACGAGAGAAGTATAACTAATTTAAAACATATTTTAAAAATTGGAAGAAAAGAAAGTTTGCCTAGGGATTAAAAACAAAACAAAACTGTGTGTAGATGCGTGTGTAAATGAAAGTATAACGACAGCATTAAAGATTATTTGGGTACTTTAAAAACATTCATTCAGCCATTCATTCCCTTTTTTATCACATAATTATTTAGCATTTATAATACGCAAAGCTGGGTAATGAGTCTAAATATGGCAAGAGAGTATTAGATACTAACCAGTTCCAATGCACCCAAAGGCACAAATTTTAAATGACATGTGATAAGTCACTGAGAAGCACGGATGTCTGAATAAGTGAAAAACAAATTGCCTACAGAAATTGCCAGATATATAGATATAAAATGAACGTTCACCTCGGAAGGATTTTTATAGCTTTCACTTGAAGTCATATTAATTGAGGTGGGCCATTACTGACCAACTACAGAAGAAATAAGATAATGTGATAATATCTCAGTTATCTGAAGTTACAGGAAGGTTCCAGGCAGCTACTGGATCAGCTAACTGGAGTAATGATACAAATTGTGAATAGATGACTATTTTTCAAAGAAGTAAAATATCGTAAAATTCAGTGAACATTAAATCTAACAGTAGACATATAGAGAATATGAACTAGGATGGGTTTTTTTTCTGGCTTTGAGTTATTTATTTCCTGCTCACAGAGTTGAGGTAAGTAAAGAAATTTAATGAAAAACAGGACTGATGTGATTCAAAGACCAGAGATTTGTCACAAAGGTTTAAACTAAAAAAGTGAGAAAGTTAGGTTCACAAATCTAGAGCTATTCTTACAAAGAAGAGTGAGAGAAGCAAAAGCCTCAGAAATAGGATATTATAAAAAAGTAACACAACTTGGAGAAAAAGGGAACAGAAATTAACATATGTACTAGAAAAAAAATCCCGAAAAAGATGTTCATTCATTTAGTGATGTACGGACCTATGAGACAGAAATGTTAAAAAGGCCATGTATAATAATGCTTATTTATGGACTTTATTATTTGACAAACTGATGCTATGTTTATGACATTACAGGAATATAGAAATCCCAGAGAAAACATATAGAAGGATTCATAAAAAGAGGGTGATGTGTACCAATAAGAAAAGTTGTTTTATTTTGAATATTATGTATGTTTTTACCACACTATTGCGTTCAACAAATTACGAAAACTCACAGAAGGCAGATTGAGATAATGAAGGGATTGAAAGAGATGTGTCTAAACAAAACATGCTCTACAATTTTAATCAACTGAAAACTTGAAGTGCACCATAGAAATAACGTAGATGCCCAAAAGAATTTTCTCAAAATGAGGTTTACTGAAAAAAGTCTAGGTAATGTGTCAGCAATTTTTCAAATGGAATGTTTCAAAGTTCTGACATCTTTTCCTGTGTTAACACTGAGTTGAATAGAAGTTTCAAAAGAACTCAAAAAGTAGGCAAAATAAAGTTAGGTCAGGAGACAACAAGTAATTTTTTGGCATACATGGACTAGTCTAAATGCCGTGTAATGTGAACACATGATAGACCGTGATATTTCAATAAAAGGTTCCCTACAGTCCTATGAGTCTAGAAAATTTCACGGATTTAGGGTTTAAAAAATTATTATGTCAGGGTATTTTTTCATTTCACTCAATATAATCTATTATTGTATATGACCCTTTAAATAAATGAAAGAAAGATTTTCACAAATATATTTTAAATGGAATTTCATTGGTTGTCTTTTGACTATTGTTAATTCTTAGGCATTGATTATGCTTATTGACAAGAAATCAATGAGTTTCCAAATAATGAATACTTACAATTTTACTACTGTACTGTTTACACTGATTCGAACCAAAAGATATGCTTGTGTACTGACAAAAGTCATAAGCAATGATGTGAAAGCCAAAATCATAAGCAAGAATGACTGCAAAAGTAATATTAAAGATATTGTTTTAACTATTGGGTTTTTATATGATCTTAATCATATAGCTTTTATCAATTATATTCTTGAACTTAAACTATTTTTTGCTCCTTATTTGCTGAGACTATCCAGATTATTTTCTGTATAATGTTGTGTCATTTGAAAGACTTATTTTAAATAAGATGTCAACAATACTAAAGAAATTCTTGAATTCTTCACGATAAAATGTGGTGTTATTTTTAAACTCCAGGTAATAATTTTTTTTACGTTTCATTTTAATAAGTGTCAAAAACAGTGATTAATTTTTATCAAAAGTTAAGGTGATATTTCAGTATTTTTTATTTCTCTGAAAAAGGTAAAGCTACACTAAAATTCATTAGCATTTTAAGATAAATCTAAACACGGAGTATTGAATACAACCACCTTCTACATGTTTAAATTTATTTATTCAATCTGTCAGTGTATCCCTTTGGTTTTTATCATAGTAGGAACAAACTACAGCATTATAACAAAAATAAGAGCAAGCATGTTCATAAAGTGCTCATGACTAATGAGTATGAATAGACATTTTCTAAATTATTCCTAATTTAAAAAATAACTTCCATTTCATTAAATGCATCATGCATACTCTTCATGGATCTTTTCTTACACATTAAAAAAAAAGGAAATATAGTTGTATTTGGGCGTTTAAAAAAACACAAACTACTTTTTTTTAACATGTGCATACATGTACTTTTGTGTAGAAGAAGGTTTCTTGTGCTTTTGAATTCTAAATTTAGCAATCAGAAGTATAGAAATGGGAAGTTCTTGGGTATAGACAATGATCTCATTTGTATTATTAAGCATATTACCATTTCCTGATCATTTTATAAATGACAGTGGTAGTTTCATTAGGCTTTATTTTTAGAGCTCTACAAATATAACTAAATATACAGCTACTTTCTTAACATTAAATAAACATTACGTTCACTATAGAACTAAATGCATGTTCAGCAAAAGAAAACTACTACCCCAATAATTATTTAAAACATTCTGATTAAAAACAAGTTATAGGTGCCAAATTTTTAGTTTTATTATTATGGGACATACTTTTCAATTTAGAAGATGAGAATATTTCCATTCCTGATGATAAATAATACAAGTATTAACAACGATCATCATGTGAATTTGGAGAGCAAAATGGTTAGGAATGTTTTTTATTTGTAGTTTATACTATCAAATTAACCATAAAATTGACTATGTCTATTAAATCAGAACCATTATGTAATTTTAAAGATAATTGTGTGAGTCTAAGATAACATTAAACACCAGAAGTTGAAGTTCTCTGAAGAGCTAAGGAAAGTATAAGTAAAAACAACAAAATACTCATATTTCTGCTTATTTTTCACCCAGGTCACACTTCATCCCAAACCCTAAATTTTGAATGGTGTGAGCTGGCTAACACAGGGAAAAAAATAGTTTTTTAAAACTAATTTATTATTTTATTATTATTATACTATTTCTGAGTAATAGGCAAACAAATCTTAATTTTCATAATTAAATAATATATGCATTCTTTGATCTCCAGCAACACATGTAACTATTTCAGGCTATTTTAAACCACTAATGTATGTAGATATGTGAGCTAAACTTTGGGACTTTAGCATCCAAATTTCATCATAGTTATTATGTTAGACATTTCAGTACTTCCCTTAAGTATATGTGCTCTCCTTGTATTTTTTAACTTCAAAAGATAAATCAAAACAAGTATCAGTAGCTTATAGACAGGAGCAATTATTTGGTTCTGAAATGCTAAAATACTTAATCATTTGTGGGGTAACGGTATTTCCAAGTACTTGAAACAGTTTAATCATTGTTGCCATCACAATGTATGTATCCAATGGCAGATCTATTTCTTTACTCATAGGACACTCGTCTACTCTTATTACCAATGTCTACAGTAGTAGTCTTGTCCTCAATGCATTCAATCCATGGCTTTCATATTTATATGCATAAGAGCTAACACATATGTTCTTCTAGTTTTTTTCCTTCCTTTCAGTATTTTTTCTATTGCCCTCCCATTCCATAAATCATAAAAGAAATGATACATCTGCAATCTGTCTCATTTTTGCTCCTAGCTTATGATTCCATGATTTTTTTTCATACCAGGAGAAGAAAGAAAGAAAATATCATATACGTTGGATTTGCCATAAAAGATAAAAGTTATCTTTTGAATTTTTATGAGTTTCATCCTTATCAAACATTAGTTTATATGATTTGACCAAACTATTGAGTTGTCAGTGGTATTTACCCATTAACTAAAAGGAAAAGATAACTATTATAGCAGAGCATATAGGATAACTTCATTACCAAGGTCCTCAAAGGAAATAACACTACAGAATCTCTAAGCATTTTTATTTTCACAGTGGTTGTATAAAATAATCCACTTAGAGAATATGGTCCCAATATTGAAAGAGCTGAGTACAATTTTCAATGTCTCCATGTTAGAAGAACATATTGTTTTAAGTAAATGAAGAATATTGCTTTATTTATATGTTTCCATCATATAGTTTCTCTGATTCTGATCAGAGACTTACTCCATGAACACATTACTAAATTGCGTTGAATGGTCAAAGTGATGGCTGCACTGATTTCCCAATTTAGCCTAAAATGTTTAATGTCACTGTGGAAAAAGGATGATTATGCAATAATGCTGGCATCAATAAAAAAATGAAATCTCCCAGTGACTCAAGTGTCAAGAGATGTTTTTCCATCTTAATTAAGCCCTTCAAAACACATGGAAATCAAGTAAGCAAGAGAGCAATATTCAAAAGAAATATGAAGCACATTTGAAAAATGTTTTCAACATCAAAAGTTATGTTTGATTGTTGTCAACAACCATGTCCTAACACAGGAACCTGTCTTCCTGTTAAGTATATTCATTTTCCGTAGTAAAGTGCTGCCTGAATCCAAGAGTCACTTTTATCTTTGTTTCTGAAAACAACCTGAACTCTATTATTACTAAGAAGAATGACATGTTGAACTTACTCCCTCAAAGGGAATACTTTGATAAAGCCTTTTATGTAATACTTACTCAAATATGGTGGTTTGTAAGGCGCTCGTGTATTAGACAGCAGTCCATCCAGCTCCTTCCTCTCCAGAGTGCTGTGAAGGGCCTTCTCTTTGCCAAAGGTGGAGAAAGACCTCTCCGCCCCAGGCTGGGCTTCTGGAGTTTCAAACACCTCGGTGTCTGGAACAGAGTCCATGCCAGGAACATGCAGATTGCTGCGATAATCAGCAGCCTGACGTCCATCGGCGGGGACAAAAGAAGGCATCCAGCACCGATCTGAGTGGCCTAGCGCTTTGCATTCCTCAGTGCAGTTGGAGAAGAGATCCATACCTGTAAGCAGAAAAAAGAGAAACTACAGATTCAGGTTTCACTAATGTGAAACATTACAGGTAGCATAAAGAGTGCTGGGTAAATGTGTTTTGCCAAAGTTTTCTTGCCTTAACTTCACAGGAACCAAAAATGTCTTCATACTATTTTCCAAAGGATTAGACTTCTAGCAAAGAGGACCCTGAGGAAGATGTTTCTAAATTTCTCACAGTATTGGGGAAAAATTCTGGCTCTAAATTATTTAAATAACTAGGGGATTGTGAATAGAAAAAGAATATTTTTTAAAATCTCTGGTGAAATTCATACAGAGAAAAATGCAAAGTGTAAAGCCTTTATAATCCATAATCTCTAATGATGCTAAGGCATCCGACATTTTTCTTCTTAGAGACAAAAACATCAGAACTATGTGAAGCACAAATGATGATATTTAGATTATGAAATCTGGACATGAAATAGAAAGTGAAATTCAACAGAAATACAGCACACATATTGATAAGTTGATAAATAACAAGAACGAAGCATTTCAGGAGTGGCCAAGAGCATGCTTTCTCAGGTTCTCAGAAAATGACCCTAAACGGTATATTTCAATGGCACTCTGGTAACCCATATTACTACAAACCACTTATCATTTACCACTACAGACAAAACCCGAACAAATGACTGTAATTAGTGAAACCAAGGTAATCAAGTGTAATGTGAGTCAGCTGCAGATACTATTGACAAATACCTTATTAGATGTTCCACATTGGAAAACACTTGTCCTAGTCAACACAGAACAGTTTCCCTACTAATCCGAGAATACTAAGATTTCAAATGACATCTTCAAGTTTCATTGTCTCCCACAGATTGACAAGATCATTTAACACTATCTGATTTATGACTCAAGAAAGTTCAGTTTCTTAAGCAAAGCATAACAATTTTTGAGCATTATAGAATACTTCTTGATATTCATTTTGATAACTACCCCTACTCAGAAAAACAAGTACATAAACCTAAATCACATTTTAATACATTTCTAAACCTACTAACACATTTGTTGTGCATGTTTTTAAACAGGATCAATTTAAATAATTTGAGTATGATTATTCTGTGTAAAAGAAACTTTCGAATGCATGAGTATGAATTCCTGTTTTTAACTGACAGACTAATATTTATTTAATGAACCCATCTGATTGTTTCTTCTTATAAATACCATGAGTGATTTGAATCCTTGAGTCAGTTTTAGTTTATAAATTCCTGATGGCATTTGTGTCACAAACTGCTTTACTTGTTTGTGTGTAAATGTTAACATCTGTAAGTATAAAATACAGAAAACATTTTTTTGGAGTATTAATCTTCTAGATTACCCGCAAGTGTTTTGGAGTTCAGAACAGTTAATTATGTAAATTATGTTTAAAGAAATAAAACAAAGCTTCTTATCATATATTAATCTCACTTTATGACTTTTTTATTTTAAATTAAACTATGTATAATGTCGAGTCTGACTTCGATTATAATGTTCCATTGATAATTGTCATGCATAAGCCTGGAAATAAATTACTGCTCAGTGAACTGTTGAGGAACTTAAACGTGAGCTGAAACCAGGATAAGGAACCAGGCTAAGAAAGCATGTAAAACGTGTCAATGTTTTTCTAGACACCAAAGTAGCTCAGTTTTTTTATCCTATTTCTTCAAGAAGAGATGTAGTAAGAAAAAGAGTTAGGGAAGGAAAATGTCCCTGATACACATTGACATATGAGGTAGGTAGAAGCCATAGAACCACAGAGATTTATGTTTTGAATACTGTACTAGAAATGCTTCCTATTTGCAGTGCGATAGAGAAGAAAAGATTTTTTTTTTGATAGATGTAACTACTGTTAAAATTCAAATTATTATGACCAATCATTTGTTTGAAAATTAAATTCAAGGTATTAAATTTAAAGTTGGTGGAATTAATTCAAATATTAAGATCAAACTGTATTATTAGACCCTAATAAAGATGGGCATATAATGCAAAATTTGGAATTAATGCAATTTCCTCATATGACCGATAAGTATCATTTTAAATATACTATATGAGACCATTAATAATCTTTCACATCTTTTTGAGCACCTGTACCCAAGGAGTCTCATATTTTTAAATATGATCATCTCTCTCATAGAAAAAAATTAATAAACTAGTCTCTACACATTATTAAGATGTTGCCTGATTATGTTAGTAGGTACTTTCAATAGTACTTGTTTTTATAGATACTGTATACTCAATTGTGCCCATTTTCTTCTCTTCAAGTTAATGGTTTTCTGGTTTTCCACTTCCTTAGTTATTAGAGGCTAGTTAAAATTCCCTCAGATGATGTAATCAAGTTCTCATCAGTTGAGAACCTGTACAGAAAACATATCATGTGCATAACAGGAAAAATGAGAAATATGATAAAGTTTTTGTTGGAAGAACAATTTTACCTGACAGAAGGAAGAAAGCCCTTATAAATAATGTTCTTACTAAATTTATGAACTAGTCCTTTTGAAGTGTGATTCCCATAGTAATAACACACAGCTTTACATAATCACAATGAGAGAGATGGTGCCACAAATTGTGCATGAATATATTTCACAAGTTTTACTGATAAAGCAAGTGTACCGATTTCTCACGAGGGAAAAAATATCATAGAAACAAAATTAAAAGAAAAATAACAAATAGTACATCAATAAATTTCAAATCCTTTGCCTTTTAGATATATAGTTTGAGAACCAGATAAATATTCCTATTACCATTCCTCACTTCAGGGAGTCACTAAAAGACTAACAGTATTTTTTTCATTTATCTCCAGTCCCATTAAATATATTATTTAATGACCAAATAAACAGAAGTATATTTAAGTTTTGTTGTGATAAATAACTACATAATACATGGGAGTGCCAGGTGTTATAGGGCAGGTGACATATTACAATGTATGCCTTTCACACTGCTCTTAGAATTTCTTAATAGCTCAAATTAAAGGCCCAAGAGAAAATAAATTTAACCTGATTTTTAGTTTTTCTTATTCAAATGCCCTTACTATAGAACCTGTGATACTTGTACAGCAGAAAAATACAGGCCAAACCTCAGTTTTGAAGTTTTGCTATTTTCTAAGAAATATTTCAACATATAGATATATAGATATAGATATGTTATTTGAAATTTCTTTCCCTAGTTATTTATTTTTCCAGCTTCTCAGAAATAATCTGTTCTACAAGGCATGACAGCTGACGTGATAGACTGCCTGTTATGCAAAGATATATTTAGACAAATTTTTAAATACATATTTTTTAACCAGCAAGTAACTTGTTCCTTATAGTCAGAGGCACTGATATCGCCACTGAGAACAACTTGTGATTTCAAAAATATTATAATTGTATTCAATTTGTGCTGTTATCTGATGAATGTAATAATAAAAGTTATGGGTACATGTCTTCCTCATGCACCAAGGCTTCATAAAAATGTTTAATTTTTCATAACATGATAAACTAATTTTAAAGAAAATCAATACTTAATTTTTTGAAGAAATTTCCAGTCCTCCTTTAACCACTTAGCACCAAAAAATGGAGAGATATTAATAACAACCACGAAAGTTGCTATAATTTTTAGGAAAATATAGCTTATAGGCAGATATTTATCAATATGATTCACTCATGAAAAAATCAAAACATGTACATCAAAATTTCTCCTTATCATTCAAAATGTTTATATTTTTCTCCATTTTCTCTAATATTTTGTCATATATTTTTCCAATTATAAATCTTTCTGTAACATCAATTTGTAGTTCAGATTTTCACCACAAACCCGAGTAAGCTTTTGCAAACAAATGTAAATTCACTTTATGTATAAGTCCAGATGTTTATCTGCAAGTATCTAAATTCTTACTGGAGTTGGGAGAGGGAAATTTGTACTTATGATAAATCAAAAATTGTCTTATTGATATTGTAGTAGTTGTGCAACGGCCAGACACATTTCATGCTATACTTTATCTACTAGTTTGAAGATACTGACAATTCAAATCACTTCATTTTTTTTATGTATAGCTAAATTTTGACCACATATCATGTAACAATCTCAATAATTAGTTAAAAGTAAACACACTTAGAAGCTAAGTTTCCAGGGCGCCTGGGTGGCACAGCGGTTAAGCGTCTGCCTTCGGCTCAGGGCGTGATCCCGGCATTATGCGATCGAGCCCCACATCAGGCTCCTCCCGCTATGAGCCCCCCCTGCTTGTGTTCCCTCTCTCGCTGGCTGTCTCTATCTCTGTCAAATAAATAAATAAAATCTTTAAAAAAAAAAAAAAGCAGCTAAGTTTCCTTGTAACTGAAAGAAAAATTAACAAGAAGGAGCCACTTGACAATTTCCAGGTAAACCATAACAAGTAACATTAACAGAATCACTTATTATTCTTCAATATATATTTTAAGGAGACACAATTATTAAAAAATGAATTGATAATTCCAGGAGTATGAATATTGCAAGCATTTAATAACTGAGGCAAAAAAATTCTTACAATTAAATATATCTCCTCAGATGTACCTGTAATAATGTTAAAACGTTTAAGAATATACAACTAAAATTTTTGTATCAGTATTGCAAATCAGAAAAAAAAATCTTTTAATCTAATGATATACTAAACAAAATTGAAACTATATTTCTTTTAAGTACACTTTGACTTTTTTTTTTGGCTATTTAAGCTACAATTAATCAGATTTTCCTCTTGTGATAGTTTATACATATATTTACCACATCTCCCTGGACTTCTGCCATACCTAACCAATACATCAATAGTGCACTGAAAAAAACGGAAAGCACCTTGACAAAGCTATAGAAAGAAAATGCCATAGAGCAGTGGTCAAGCTGAAGAATTTCACACATGGAGCCAGGTGCAGTAGAAAACTGAAAAAGCTTATGTGATTCTCTGTGCAGCTGCCTCCGTGTTTAAAGCCCTTCTATGAACAAGATTGGTGACTGCAAATGGCTTAGAAAGGAGAAAGGCAAGGGCGGTAGGGAAGAAAGAACAAAAAAGAAAACTATTCATAGAAGAATAAATGGAAGGCATATCGAAATAAATAAATACAAAGTAATGCTACCATAGAAAAAGAAATTGAGAATAAATTAAAAGTTAGGAAGTTTAAACAGGTGAAGCACTAAGCTCAATAGTGTACATAATGTAATATGGAATGAGGTACAGACTGAAGGACAGGATTCAGGGTTTACATCTTTCTAGTATTATTTTTCCTTGATAATCTGGTGTTCTCCCCCTAAAAACTGGCTGAGTAAGATTTGCTTATTGGTATGAATTTTTTCCATATCATAAGCCTGGAAATAGATGTGCTGTGAATAATATTTCCTAAATATTACAAAATTGGACGATCATCAATACCCGACTTTACAAGAAAATAAAACAGATGTACTTATTCACCTGAAATGGGTTTAACTTTTAGGAACTATTACAGCTACTTGCTATAAAGTTTACGGTACACAACATCAGTATGAATTGGTGAAAGTCATTAAGTAAATGCATTTCAATTCTCTGCATTTAGGGTTTTATACTTAAAAAGAAAACACTTCAAAATCATTCTTACAGTAAAATCAGACATATTAAATCTGATTGCAATTCAGCACACAAAGGTGAGATTACTTCTTAATACAAGTGTGTCATTACAATTCTAAAACAGCAATTATTGTGCTCGGTATGTTGTGGCTGCCCTAGAACTGCCAATGAAATACAAAAATAAATTAATTCTGTAATACTTTTCATGTTTAAGAATGTAAAGATAGGGGAAAAAATTTTGCCATTGATAAAGAAAAATACAAACTGCCTTGTTTTTTAAAAATGTTTTCCGGAACACAATTTGGCATTTTAATTTTCCTTTTAATGCTCTGACATCTCAAATAATTTGAAAGAAACATTACCAAAATGGCAACATTGAGTCCCTCAGAAATAAAATAGCTACTGGGAAGGCGCATTGATAAGAATCTATTCCCATCCATCTTCCAAATTTAGCACTTCTTGCAGATGTTTATTCGTTTCTCTTTCTTTGGTTAGGTTATTATAGCTCATTATGTCTGAGGGACTAAACTAATTGAAATGTTCATTGAGACTGGAGTGCTACAGAAAAAAACAAAGCAGGGGGTGGGGGAGTGGGAAAAGAATAAATTGCACCCAAGGAAACATGCAGCAGATACTGTTTTAATATTAAACATTTTGTTTTAGAAGTTTAAAAAGGCTAAATTGAATTAGAAACTCTGGAAAATGAATAGGAATGAGCAATTCTAAATGTAAAGCTTTTTAAAGATAACAATAAATCATATGCCATATATAGGCCAAAAATGAAAGGGACTTTGTACTCAAATATAAACTTCTGGCAAGATCTGGTTTGTTGTCAGGTTCCCAGACACTAAATAGATGCTCTGTTCACTTAGCGTGAAGGCCCGCAAGGGGCAGGGACCTCCGGGGATTCTTGGCAGTTCTCAAGTCTCATTAGGTCTGCATATTAATGACTTGCAGCAATATAAAGAGACCCTTGAGCAGCCTTTTCCCTCCTCCTGCCTGTGTTTCCCAAGGCTAAGGCAGCCTCAGACACAGCACACATTAGCCAAGTGAGAGGCTTGCAGCAACCACTGCTGCCAGGCGACCATGGGGCGGGTACTGCCCTTTGACACACTGCCTCAGCACCATTCAGAGGTCCACCCAGTGTGCTAAGGAATGTGTGCTCTCTAGGACCAAGGTTACCTTGAAAATGAAGACTCTATCACTCTGTGGTTCCATCATTAATCAAAATAAAGCTCAAAATCAAGTGAACAGAGTTGAATCTAGAGATGGCCCAATGATGGATATTTTTTTAAGTTACAAAGGTTAATTTGCCTTTCCATTTCTTTACATGTTAGAAAAACACAAAGCTCAATCAAAAAAGAAAAAGTAAAAAAAAAAAATTCAACAAGGACACATCTTAGTTGAAATGCAAATGAAATGGAAAGAAAATCCAACCCTTGTGAAATCATTTTCATTATTATAAGGTGTATATTGTATTTTTAAAAGTGTTTTCTTTAAGGATTAGTAAACAGAGTTATCAGCATCCTATAAAACTTAACAGTTAAATTTATATAAAAAAGTAAAGGTAAACATTTAAAATATATGTATCACATTGCAACCCCATCAGTGTTTATCATTAGCCTCATATACAAATATACATGGGGTTCAACTTTTGACATGTCATGGACCCTATTGAAAATATGAGGAAACCTAGGATGCTTGAGAAAATACACATTATCAAATGTTTACTAATGACCTGAAGCCTAAGAACCCAGCATTGGAAATCCTGCTTTCAGCCTATTCGTGACTTTTAATCACCTTTCCTTCTCTCATTCAATACTCAGTGGCTTGCAAAATGCATTGCTTGTGAAAGGAAGAAATCTGGATTCTAGTTCCCAATCATCCACTTATTCTCTGTGACTTTGTGCAGGTCAATCAATTTCATTCATCTTCAGTTACCTCACCCATAAACAAGTCTAATAATACTTAGTTGACTGAAGACTGAGGCCTGGACCAGGTGAGAAATCTATAGGTTTTTGTATGCAATATAATTGCACTAAAGAATGTTATATAAGGAAGAAATAGCTCATATTCTAT
This sequence comes from Ailuropoda melanoleuca, assembly GCF_002007445.2. Lineage (NCBI taxonomy): Eukaryota > Metazoa > Chordata > Mammalia > Carnivora > Ursidae > Ailuropoda > Ailuropoda melanoleuca. Next base: position 120,015,548 of record NC_048222.1, read on the forward strand.
CATATTTCATAACGAATCTCTAGCTTTACCCAAAGGAACACTAAATTTTTATAATCCTCTTTGAATACACAATTATCAACATAGGATGACACCATTTTCTTGTGGACTTACCAACATCAAACCTACAGAAAATTACCCAGGACATCATTCCTTCTAGATTTACTTTTAACAACAACAACAACAACAACAAACTATAAAAGTCAGCATCGCCCTTTGGACCCACTTACCAGCCGACTGGCCGCGGTTGGTGGCATCATGATCACTATCTCCCTGTTCACTGTCTCCATGACCACTGTCCTTAGAGCTTACTATGTCAGCTTCCTGGAATGCAGAACTAGAAGTACAAAAACATGAATATTAGAATAAAAAAGGTGAAGAAACACAGAAAACATTCTTCTGCCACCACATGGTCACCAATGGTGCTGCAGATTCATAGATGTCTCAACTGGCTTTATTTCTGCAGAAAGATAGTTTTCATCACCTTAAGCCTAATTCTTTAAAACTGAGCACAGCAGTCAGTTTGAAACTTTTATGCGTGTCACTTTGGTCATTATTCTATGATTAGAGTTATGTATATGTTTATATCATTTTCATAAAAGAAAGTATATATTCACCCGGAATAGGGAGATTATCAGAAGCAGTGTAGGAGTATAAATTGATAAAATATTCAAATATATTCAGTAAGTTGTATATAGATGAAATAAACCCATATTTTTAATGTATTGTCTAGGAACCCCAACATAATCAGTATTTACATTCTGATCTAGCTGGAGATGCTTTATACGTCTTATATTTTAATATTGGATAATACACCTAATTCCTAATTTTAGTAGGTAGTAAATTGTCCACACACCAAGCTAGGGGGAAAAAAAAAAGAGTCCATACCTGTTAACTCGGCGAGGTCTGTCAACTAGATAGCTGAGCTCTGCTCGCTGGTGTTTAGTCTAGAAAAAAAATAAATAAATCAAGAGCATTTGAAAGCTAAGGGCTTAACTAGTAGTCTTCTTTTGAGGTTAGGAATTGAGTCTAGTTTAAGTAATTGTGTACTGTTTTATGAATTTTCAAGCCGCCCTAAGACCTCACCCTAGGGATTGCTGGTTAAGGGAAGGGCAATACGTAGAGACACTTCAGTCTAGATTTGCAGTAAAGGTTTAAAAAATTGCAAAAATAAAAAGCCAATTCTAAACGTGTATGTGTGTGTGTGTGCGCGCACAATTAAGGAGAGAATGCAAATGACCTCATAGCTAGGGCTCATAAACTATTGTCCCTCATAGAGTCAACCTAGGTACACTCTGCAGTCCTTGTTTCAGTGGCCTAAAAAAGTGTTTAGGTGCATACTGGTTGACACAAGAAAAACAGCACGCTCAATAAGCAAAAAGTTTGGATATTTTATGGAATTATTTTGTTGTTTATTTTCAAAATGTGCTTAAGATACAAATGAGCTATACAAATATTCATGAAAGTCAATTAATAATATCTAAGACTCAAATAAATAAAATAACCTGCCAAGAAAGGAATCATAATCCCTCCCCCCCCCCAAATTTTTCCCCCTCCAAATGCCCTCTGCATTCTCCTCCCCACCTCCACCATCCACACACCCTTTCTGGTCCAAACTTTCTTGTACATAAATCAACTCTGTTCTCCCCCTCCCTCCCTCCTTCCAATTTTGCCACTTCTCCATCTTTTAAAAAGAAATAGGAATTGACAAGCCAAATTCTTTGAGGAAGAAAGCCAACAGCAGTGATTTGTCAAGAACAGTGGCAAAAGGTGATTTTTCGCTAAAAGATATATTGAGGTAACAATTGTTTAAGCCTTTCTTTAGTTTACGCTTACAGGGGTTTGTGCCAAAGCAACTTCATTCAAATTCACACTGTGTGGGCGTTGGGCTTCAAGGGTGTCTGTAAATGCTGTCCAGAGCAGAACTGAAGGCTTTTCTGCAACCCGAGTTCAGAGGATAAGGATCTGATAACTTATTCACTAAAACATGCATTCGAGTTTAGACAACTGTGCGAAGTTAAACAATCTATAGCTTACTTTTACACGCGACTGAAAGCATGGATAAACAAAGCAAACAGAATTAACTTTATTAATGCCTGGGACAAACGCAAAGAGAAAAAGACCTTTGCCAGTACCAGAAAGTCCCTCCATCGCAATTCCCTCGCTCCCCCGCGCACTTTTCCCTTTACCCTCAGATTTCTGAGAAGGAAAAGGACTGAGAAGGGGTTAGGATTTTAAAGGAAAGATGTCAGAGGGAAGAGGGAGGGTCCAAGGTGGCAAAGCACCAGGGAGGAAATGAAAGTAAATGTGGAGGGGTGGAGCTCAGAAAATTAGGGACAACAGGAAGTTTAGGTTACATACGAAGGGGTAGGATAGCCTCCCCCCAATTCCTGCCCCCACAAAGATACAAATAAGTTAATATCCTAAATATAAATACACAGTGCACCAGAGATACAAGGGCCGGGCTAGAGGAGGCTTTCAGATGGAGGAGATGAGAGATGGTGGTCCTTTCGCTTCAGCCTTACCTCGTTGGACAAAATGCTTCCGTTGGAGATGATGTCGGGCTGCTGGTCTGTGTAGCCGGTGACGATGGCCCCACAGGGGTTGTGCTCAGTGTCCGTACTCCGTGAAGGGCTGCAGGGCTTAAGGAACATCAGGTCGGTCTTGGCGGACTCAGGGGTCAGGCAGACCTGGTAGCAGTAATTCTGGTTGTGGTGGTGGGAGCCAAAGCCCCCGGACTCCTCCACCGGCACTTGGGCCGGGTTACTGGGTACATTGGAGCTTTGCACCAGCATGATGTCCGACTTACTGAGTTTCTTCTTGCGCGCCCGGGCTTGGCGGCCGCAGCAGGTCGAACCCCCGCTGCCACAGCAGCAGCAGCAGAGGCAGCAATCGCTGGCTAGACACGTGTAGATGTTGAGCTTCTTCTCTTTTTGGCAACGCACGGCAAGCACGATCATGGCTAGCAGGAATATGAAGGACACCGAGCCCAGCGCAATGATGAGAATGAGGGTGAGGTCCAGCGAGGTCTCCCCGCCGCCGGAGCGGCTGGGGCGCTGATGCTCCCCTGACCCCCCGCTACCGCCCCCGCCCCCACCCTGGGGCTCCACAGCTCCATCCACCAGCTGCACCACCAGCGTGGCAGTGGAGGACAGGGGCGGCTGCCCGTGGTCGCGCACCTCTATCACCAGCTCGTAAGGCCGCTGGGGGTCGCGCTTGGCCGGCACCCGACGCGCGGTGCGGAGTTCCCCGGTGCGCCAGTCCATGCGGAAGAGGTTCATTTCGTTGCCCCTCACAATGCTGTAGGTGAGTCGGGCGTTCTCGCCGTCGTCCGCGTCCACTGCGGCCACGCGGGTCAGCAGGTAACCCGGCTCCGCCGACCGGGGCAGCACCTCGCGCGCTGGAGTCCCGTTGCGCCCAGGCAGGGGCGCCACGATGGCAGGGGCATTGTCGTTCTGATCCACGATGAGGATGTTCACAGTGGCGTTACCAGCCAGAGCCTGGGGGCTGCCGGAGTCCCGAGCTTCCACTTGGAAGCTGAAGTCCTTGAGCTGCTCGTAGTCGAAGGAGCGCAGGGCGTACAAGTAGCCGTTCTCAGAGTTGATGGACACGTAAGTGAAGACGCTCATGCCCTGGATCTGGCACTCGAGGATAGAATAGGCTAGCTGGGCGTTGGCGCCCTCATCGCGGTCTGTGGCGCTCACCGCATAGATGTAAGCGCCCGGCACGTTGTTCTCGGTCACATACACGTCGTAGACCGGCTGGCTAAACCGCGGTGCGTTGTCGTTCACATCTGACACTTGTACCTGGATCGACTTACTGGTGGAGAGCGCCGGCTCGCCCCGGTCCCGAGCCACCACTGTTAGGGTGTAGGAGTCTCCAGCCTCTCGGTCCAGGGGGGCCTCGGTCACGATGGTATAGTAGTTCTTGAAGGAAGACTTGAGGCGGAACGGCACATCCCCCAACAGCTCGCACTGCACCTGCCCATTTTCCTCTGAGTCGCGGTCGGTTACGCTGAACAGGGCCACCACCGTACCGGGCGCCGCGCCCTCGCTCACCGCCTCCTTCACCGTGCTGAAGCTGATCTCCGGCGCGTTGTCGTTAGCATCCAGTACTCTCACTAGCACCTTGCAGTGCGCTGGCACGGCGTTGGGGCCCAAGTCCTTGGCTTGTACGTATACTTGGTACACTGGGCTCTCTTCATAGTCTAGCTCGCCGCTCACCTCCAGCCGGCCGGTGCGCGGGGAGAGTCCAAAGAGCTCCCGCGCCCGGGGCGAAATGTGGCTGCTGAAGGAATACACGACTTCGCCATTCTGTCCCTCATCTGGGTCTGTGGCGTTGAGCTGGATTACGAGAGTGCCCGGTGGCGAGTTCTCAGGTAGGGACACAGTGTAGACGGGTTGATCGAAGGCGGGGACATTGTCGTTGGAGTCCAGCACTCGGATGGTGAGTAGGGCAGTGCCGGTGCGCTGCTGTTGGGGGGGTAGGCCCCCTCCCCCGCCGCCTCCCCCTCCTTCTCCTCCTCCTCCCCCTCCTCCCCCGTCCACCGCGGTCAGCACGTAGCGGTGCACCGCTTGCTGCTCTCGGTCCAGTGGCTTCTCCAGCACCAGCTCGGCGAATCGGTTGCCATCCCCTTGGGTCTGCACGTCCAGGGAGAAGTAGCTGTTGGGGGTTATCTCGTAGTCGCGCAAGGAGTTGGTGCCCACGTCTGGGTCGAATGCGCTCTCCAGGGGGAAGCGTGTGCCCGGCGTGGCGCTCTCAGAGATTTCCACCGTCAGGTCCGGCTCCGGGAAGGAGGGGGGGTTGTCATTGATGTCCAGCACTTCGATCTCCACCCGGAACAGCTCGAGGGGGTTCTCCAGGAAGACCTCCAGGTGCAGGACGCAGGAGGGGCTCTGCTTGCAGATTTGCTCGCGGTCGATCTTCTCGTTCACGTACAGCACCCCGGTCTCCAGGTTGAGGTCCAAGTAAGGGGTCCGCGAGTTGGGCACCGTTTGAAACCTGCGAGCTGAAAGTTTTGTAATGTCCAAGCCCAGATCTTCAGCGATATTCCCCACGAAAGTGCCATGTTCCTGCTCCTCCTGCACTGTGTAGTGAAGCTGGGAAAAGACTCCTTCCACCATCCAGAGCAAGGCAAAGAATAATAGCACAATCATCTCCAAAGGGAAGGAAAACAGCTTCCCGCAGCCAGCCAGCCAGCCACCCAATCACCTCCCCCACCACCACGAAAAAAAAATCTTAAAAAAAATACAAATAAAAGTGCGCTATGTGGGGGGCTCCTGTGGCTTTCTGTCCTTAAAAATCTTATTCCTTTTGCTTCATTTTAGGGCTTCCCCCAATTCAGCCTCATTTTTCAATCAGCGCAGGAAGGGTGACAGGCGTCCCCTTTCCTCATCTGTAATCTTCCCACTGACCAATTAATAAAATAATAATACAATAGTCAGCGTCCTTTATTCCGACAGTCTTGGCGCAACGCGGCGCTGGCAAATCCCAAGGAGGAAATTTCGATATTTCAAGACTGTCCTCGGTTTGTCTTCTGGCTGATGGGAGGAGAAGGAGGAGGAGGAAAAAGAGGAGGAGGAGGTGGAAGAGGAGGAGGAGGACAAGGAAGATGAAGAGGAAGAGGAGAAGGAAGAGGAGATGCTGCTGGCACCGCTGAACATGCCTCAATGTCAACGGCTGGCAAATGCAATAGGGCTTAAAAACAGCAAGATAATTTTGTGCCGGAAAAACATAGAACGGCTCTGCAGCATAAAACTTTCATTCTCTTCATTTCTCCGGATGGATGTTCTTCTTGGCATTTTCTCCTCTTTCGCTCTATTTGTATTTTTTGGCTTTCATAGTTTTGTTTCTCTCTGTTCTCATCTCCACCATCATTTGCCTCTCTATAAGTGTGATGAGCAGTTTCTTTCCTGCTTTTTTCTTCCCAAGCCTCTTTCCCTCTAACCTGTCTCTCTTCCTTCCAGTCTTTCCCTCCTCCTGCTTCAGCCCTAGAGCCTGTGATCCCGGCTGGCAGTTTCTGAGCTCCGAGCGCTCCGCTTTTCTGTTTTTGCGCAGCGCCCTCATTCTGCCAACCAATCGCTGAGGAGCACCACCCACTGAGCCACCGCTAATTGGCTAATCTGGCTGTCAAGCATGTACGTCACTCGGCAGCCGGGAGGGGCGGGATGGAACCCAAGTCCGGGCGGGCTGCCGGGGTGAGTGTGAGTGTGAGAGTGAGAACAGCCCCGCAGGTCCCGAGGCTCTGGCTGGGGACTCTGCCGCGGAAAGTTCCCAGTCCCCAGTCGCAGGTAATGGAGAGGGAATAGAGAGGTTCCCCTGTTTGCATCAGCAAATGCGAAAACATAATAGCAACAGCAGCGGTATCCTCTCTCCGGAGCGGGGTTTCCAATGACGCTAACATTCTTTTTCCTTTAAGGTATTTTCCTTTACTACTGATCGTGGAAATAAATTACCGGAAAGGGGTAAAGCTGCAGAGGTGCCACTAACTGTAGGGGTTACCTAATTAAGGGACTCTGGCAGATATTGGCTGGATATTTTTTAAAGAAGAGATATAATACGGATTCTGTAAAACTAAGCGTGAGGGACTGAAGGATATTGTGTGGAAAGGAGTGAAGCAGTTGGAGTGTGGGGCGGAGGTGGGTCCTGAAAAGCCGAAGGATTCACGCCAGGAGATGTGGGCTGGCAGCTACTATAGACGTGCAGACGCGTTAGACTTGCCTCTTCCCTCTCTCAGTGTATATCCACGACATTCTTACCAAATAGATTAATTCCCTTGGGGACCTAGTTCGAACTGCGAGCGCTTTGATCAGTGACTGAGGAGTTTCATTTGAGCACCGCCTTCAAGCACGCCAGCCTAACGTCCGACTCGCTGGCATCGGAGCATCGCTGGGCGCTGCAAGGCGCCTCGGATATCCCTGCGCCTCACTCGGCCAAGTGCTATGCTGCGGCGGCGCGCTCAGGCTATTTTCTGCTTTTTCTGTCATTTGGAGATCCCTCTCCCCGCCCCCATGCTAAACTGGGGCACCGACTGTTGCCCAGTTTGAGGCTAGACCGCTGGATGAGAACAGCGGGGCGGCCGAGAACACCCTCAGGGGTGAGGATGGGTAGGTGGTCAAGGGCCGAGCACATGCGGCGCCAGAGTCTGTGCCGCTGCGGGTATCAGCGAACGCGCTTGCACCCTTAACGATGCTCGCATCCATCCTCCTTGGCCCGGCGCACAGGTCTGTGCAAGCCCCAACAGAGCCCCGAACCACACACCCGGTTTTCGAAGGATGCGCTTGAAGAGCTCTGTGTGCCCACTGCCGTGACGCGGGGGCAAAGCAGCGTATCCATGCATCCAGTCCTTGTGAAGTTAAAAGCGCGAACTCTTCAGTGTTAGAGAGTGGAATGAATGTCAATTTTCCAAGAAAAAGATTTTTAAAGGCGTATTTTTTATATTAATTACTGGGCTGTAGGGGGTTGTTTATTCACTAAAGCTGCCCCTGTTCAGTTTTCTTCTTATGCCACAATATCGAATGGTCCCCTGCGGCTTCCTGGTAATGAATGACCCGAGAGTAACACCGCCACAACCTGCGAGAAAAGGAGAGCCCTTTCCCCAGCCCCGAGGTACGTTGATATTTCTTCGTGGCAGGGACTTAAGGAGAGCGAGTGTCCACGGGCGTGATTACAGACTGAGGCATGGCTCTGTGAGTCCCGCGAGTGCGTGTCTAGTGCCCTGGCGCCCCCACCCTTGGCTCTTTCATGGAGATGGGTCCTGCCTTTGAACGGTTAGAAGGAAAGGATGCCAGCAAAAATGGCTAATCCTTTTTCAGCTGCAGTAAATTGACTACTGGCCATAGCCAAGAGAAAACCGCTGCAGTTAAAATGATTTTAGCATCGCGTCTACTGCTGAGAATGGAGTGGCAGTTTGTAAAAAGGACCTGTGGATCAATGAAAAGGAGATTATAGTGTATCTGAATATTAATAACGGCATTGCATCTGAACTTTCTACCCCTCCCCCCCTTTTCTTTAGATCTGCAGAATTGAAATGAAGTATTTTGAGCTCTTCCAGCTGACTCATCAGAATCCTGGACCATTTTTTAAATGACGGTAAATTTTCCAATGTTTTCATTTATACGTTTGGAAACACTTGTATGTGCGCGCGTGTGCACGCGTGTTTGTGTGTGAGAGACATGTGGCTGAATGACAATGCAGATCCAGAAATTGGGGAAGAGGTTTTGTGTTTTCAAAATGTAGATGAAGTTTGAGCCGACTTGAGGCGTTCGCTGAGAGCCTCAGAGCTTCCAGAGGTGGAGATGAGAACATGGAGAGATGGCCAGATTTGCCTGTAAATAATCACTACATCCACTGTTAACACTTGAGCTGCAATTTTTTTTTTTTTTTTTTGGTAGCAGTTGTGTTTGAGCCGGGAACTCTCTCTGCAAACGTGGGTTACAGGCGTCTCCTAGCGGCGAAAGCAGCACAGGACAAGCCAGAGAATTTTGCTTTGGAGCTTTCTGGTTCGGCAGGGTTCGCCTGTTGGGGGCTCTGCAGGATTTCTTGGGTGGCGAAGGCCTGTGTCCGCGCCGGCGACACCGGCCAGGGTCCTCTAGAGGTCTGGTCTCTCTGACTTCTGGTCTCTAAGGCTGCCTGGGACCCTCGGGGTGACGACGGGGTCTTCTGCCAGGGGGAGCAGACCCGAGCCAGGCCTTCCTCCTCCCTCTGGGTAGCTCCAGCCAAGGGCAACTGAGAGAGCATTTTGTCCAGGGTAAGATTCGGATACTGTCATTAGTAGCCTTCCCTGCCTCCTTACCCTGAAACCATTATGTAGCCCCAGCCCGTCACCCACAAAACAAAAGCCTTTTTAAAATGCCTCTTAATTCCTTTTCCTTTTACATTCCCTTCGGTGAACCCCGGAATTTAGTGAGGCCATGATTACGTAAATAAAGAGCCTCGGCAGTGGGGTTCACGACCTCCTTGAATTGCCGGGTATCCTGTGATACTGCATCCGTCTCTCCCTCCTCCCGCTAACTGCGCCCCTCTCTCCCTCCTCCCGCTAACTGCGCCAGGAAGGGAACAGCAACACCTAGCGAAGACAACCTTACCCCCTACGCCCACCACCCCCTCCGGGGGAGCCAACCGTCTGGGTCAAAACAAATTGCATCCTAAATCAGAACGGGAAAGTAGTTATTATTATTTCGAGGGATGTATCAAAATCACTTTTCGTAAAAGTCCTGGTTGGTGTATGAGAATGATAATGCGCACTCGTGTATTTCATTGGCCTCTAAGTACAGCAGAAATTGGGGGGGCGCTAAAGATCCCACAAATGCGTTTTATATACAAGGTTACAAACCTTGAAACTAGGTAACAGGGTTGCCTTCTTCCCTACCCTTTTCTGGAAAAGGCGGGAGGGAAACAAGTTTGTTAACCAGCATTTGGATAAATGAGTGTTTGCAGTGATTTAACTTGACTTGAAAGCAATTTGTTTCTAAATCCTCTTATTATTGCAGTGTGCCCAGAGCTTTGAGAGATGATTTTTTTTATAAAGAAATGGAAAGAAAAAAAATTGAAATTGTCAATAAGAAGTCTTTCAAACACCAGACCCAGCCAGGATTGAGCTAGATGGTTCCTGGCATTTGTCATTCCCAGCAAGAAGAGTGCAGAGAGCAAACTCAGAGGACCTGGACCCTACAGCATCTCTTATGGGTATCCTTGAAATAGGTTTATTTGTAGCAGTGTAACTTAAGAGGTGGGAAGTAAGGCTTTGGAGACAAAGCCACAGACATTGTGTTAATTTGTGTTCATCTACGGTGGAGAGAGAATCTTGACTAGAGTTTCTAGAAGAGATTTATAGCATATGCTATTACAAGCGTTTAGGTAACTCTTTAGCCACTGTGTTGTAATGTTCTGAACTCAACAGAGGACAAACCAGTCAATGTTTTGGGGACTGGGAATACTAGATATACCATTAAAGCATTACTTGATATTCAAAGTAGAAATGTTCTCCTCCATTTTGTTTAACCTAGTTAATATTGGTGTGGCTTCACATTTCAGTGTCTTTTCAGTTATCAGACAGGGCCAGCATTTTGTTAAACTCTAAACAGTGAATTAAAAGCACTGATGAGCTGAAGCAGCCCTCTAATGCAAAATGACAAATTGCACTTAAGCAATACATGGAGAAGAAATGATTTATGGATTTTTACAATGGTCTGAGCAAATGAAAGCAACATGAATTATACATCCTAATGCTCACAATATCATTTTCTAATAATACTGTTTCAGTTCAGATGCTACACTCTCATCCTTTCTATAAGAAATATTGATCAATACAAGGTCCAGGAATATTTTTTAAATTAGGCAATGGTGTCTGATATGGGTTCCAAATGTATATATTTCTCCTGAGTATGGTGGGGGGGGTGAACATTGAACATACTAACATTCTAGTCAGCTCCTTCACATATTTTGTCTCTGGGTGATAAATAGTCCTTTGGAAACTTATGTTTTGTTCCACACCTTCTTTTAGAATGCAAAGAAATAGATCTAATTTAGAATGACAATCTTTATTACATCATGACCTCTTTCTCTGAAAATCAAAACGCATAATCTCATCTTACCGTTTCCTTTCATTGCTTTTGATATTGAAAAATCTGATTTTTCCAAAATGTCTCTTACCTTCTTCATTTTGCCTATTTTTCCTGAAAATTGTTTAATTCCTTAGTGTGTTAAAGACACACCTAAGTTAGTAAAAAGGTGATATAACTTAGTTTTATTTTGGTCTTAGTAGACAGAATAGATCTTATGGTTGTTTTAAATTACAGAAAAAAAATCAGGTAAAATTTTATGTGGTGCTTGTTTTTTGAGTCTGGGGGAAAAAAAAAGTCTAGTTACCTCAGTGTTGTGATGAGTGACTACTAGCACTTTTATTTAACCATTTGTGGCTTGTATAAGTATTTTAGGGCATGGGTAGAATTTTAAGTGAAGACCATGTCTTTGCTGTATTACATACCCAACCACAGGAAACTTCTAATTACCCAGAGGCCTCCAGAACCACATTATTAGGCTTAATCTTAATTATCCAGGTTTATAAAAAAAAGAAAAAGAAAAATATTGAATCACAGCTTCTGCTTTTGACAGCATTAATAATCACTCTTACTGAAAGTTTACTGAAATCAATGAAGTGATTAGGATTATAAATAAGAACTACAAGACATCACATTTAAAAAGCAAGCTGCTTTGCTAACATAAGTGATGTGTGTTTTACTGATGGGGCCTGATGGTAGAAATGAAGGTTTAAACATTAAGATTGATTCAGAACAATTTCAAAAATTAATTGCAAGCACTGGTTAAGTTTATATAAGTAAGAAAAAAAGGTGTTTAGAATTCTGTGTCCCCGCCCCCCCAGTGTGTTTTCTGCTTATTTGACAATGATACAGTCAGCATAATGCTAGTGTTTGTCTGGTAAGTATAAATTGTTTTCTTAAGGGGAAGCCACTTGAGTTTATAAATACAAGATGAGCTTATCCAAGTTGTGATTAGGGTTACAAGCCATAGCATTATTTTCTGAAGAGTTTGAAAATGTTATTGGAGACAGACACCATGCAAAGAATATCAAGCATAACTTGAGAATTACATTAGTAATTAGTAATTGGAGTTACAATAGTAAACAGTAGATACTTGAATAAAAAATTATCTATTCCAGTTTCACTGCCTGCCTACTTAGTATAACTCTTTATATTAGAAACTTGTTTTTCATGATGTCTTATTTCAATGGGCCTGGCAATGCTACACTGTAAAATGCTTTATTTTATTACAGTTTTTCGGGGCTTTTTAGGTGAAACTGACTAATGACTTTTACACAGCCAGTGTATTCCAAGCATGCTTCCATAAGTTATCATATCTCTGCCCGTGTCTATAAGTATTACCATTTCAATATTATAGGTAAAGATACTAAGGATGTTCAGAATTTAAGTAACTCATCAAATTAATACAAAATTCACATCCAGGCCTTTTGATGCTCATGTTGAGGCTCACTTTCCTACACCATGATGTTTTTCTAGTTTGAGTTAGATTTATTTAAGAAGTAAAACAAACAAAAAAAATGAGCTAATTTAGAGGTTGGGTTCATCCAGATTTTGTATGGACAGCAGTACTGGTCAAAATGGCTAGTACATTGAGTTGAACCGTGGAGAAATTCATAAATGAATTTAAGGAGGTGGTGTGTGTGTGTGTGTGTGTGTGTGTGTGTGTGTGTGTATTGTCAGGAAACCCAAGCTTGAATATGTTTTCTTACAAGAGTGAATAGTTTATAGCAGCCATCTCTTTCTCATTCAGAAGTGCCTGACATGGGAATTGTAGGTTTTAATGACTAAAAAAGGAAATTGATAAAACAAATGTGTCCAAAAGGAAGGCATCTCTGCCTCATCCAGTCCTGAAAAATACAATGTTGATCCATGGCCCCTGCAGTATTGCCTTAGTTTATTAGAGTTTGTTAAAAGCTAGAAAAAACCCAAGAAGTATATCAGTTTTTTACAATGCAAATATTAGTGTTTATTTCGTATATTTTTCTGAACTGGGCTTTCATTTCAAAGGAGAACTGTTTCTTTTAGCAAAATATTGCTTTATACTAATTTCTTCAGTGTTGCTCAGAAAAGATTGTTTTAACTTGAAATTTCAAAGTTAAACACATTTATTTGACAATTTTGTGCCAGCAGAAAATGTAAGGAAACAACGTTAAAACAATTTTAATATGCAAAGAAATAATCAAAGGAAGATGATATGGAACCTTATTTACCTACTGTAAGTAAAATATGTATTATTATTTTGATAATAAGTATTGACAGAGGAAATATCATATTTCTTTTACAAGTGTCCCCGGTCATTCAGAGTATGTGCAATGTAGGCTCTGCAGGGCAGGTTCTATAGCTTGGTCATTTCTAAAGGCACCCGACTGTGGGAGGCAATGATGTAGTAAATTATGAAGAACATAAACTTGAGAATTAAGCCAAATTGGGCTCAAATCCCTGCTTCTCAAAATATTTGAACTTGGACACATTACTTAACTCCTTTGAAACTCTGTCAAAGTGTATCAAACATGCTGAACATCTGTTAAAATATGATGATATATATTGACCTTGTTGAGTCATTGTGAGGCTTAACTAAAATGTTCTATGTAAAATTCTAGGCCCGTCGTAGACTCTCAATAAATGTTAAATATTATTATATAGCAAGATGTTTTGAATGAAGTGTCCTTAAATAAGACACTTATTGAGAATAATTGGCTTTGATTCCTAATGATTTTATTTCCTTCGTGAAACAGAAACTAAAGTATTTACTTTGAGGTGCAAAAACAATTCCACATTGCTTCTATTTTGCAGGAAATTATAATATAACTTTGAAGATTGGATGCAAATAATAAATGAAGAAGACTAAACTAACAATACTTTAATTAGGCACCAAGACATAAAAATCAATAATGACCTTTTTTCATAATTGTGTTTTATTTTAAAACTTTTATTTGTTTTCTTCCAGATAAGTTTAAATTTTATATTAGTTTTTAATTTATATGATAATACTGATATGTAGATAGATTTAAAAATCATTTTGATAAGAACATGCTCTTTCATTGTAAAAATTTGTTTTTCTTACTTCTGTATTTATCAAAATTTTAGGATTAAAGTACACTTATTTGATAGATTCACTTATTTTTCTTCCAGTTCCTTGATGTAAAGCTTTAATACCTACTACTCTATTCATGATGATGAGTACCAAAATTCTCAAAATTAAAAACAAATTAGTGTAAATCAGTTACTTAAAATAGAATGAGTTTATTAGAATGACCAATTCTGAGTCTCAAGCCTCAATTGTACTTAACTTTCTCCTCAGCACCCTTCTTCTTGCAATTTTTCTGCCCAATATTGCTGTTATTAGTATTCTTTTCAGCAGGTTCTTATAATTTTAAAAGCAAAAACATGCATGGGTGCTTATGTGATAGGAGCACAGTCATCTGAAAGGATAGAAAAAAATGTAAATCATGGGTACATTTTTTTAAGGATTCATACTCAATTTGATATATAAATAATATACATTAAAAGTTTTTAATAACTTAATTGAACACTATGAAAAAAACCTGTTAAAACATGTAATGACTATGACAACCAAGTGCATAAAGAGTAAAGGAAAGACTAGAATAAAACCAATTAGTTAAGCAAAGATTCCCAGGAAAGGGCAGTTTTTGTTATGATTGATTGATTTTTGAGAGAGAGAGAGAGAGAGAGAGAGAGAACGCAGGAATGGGTGGGGGAAGGGCAGAGGGAGAGAGAGAATTTCAAGGAGACTCTGCGCTGAGTGCAGAACCCGACCCAGGGCTTGATTTCAGGACCCTGAGATCCTGACCTGATCCGAAATCAAGAGTCAGTCACTCTTGTCATGTTACGTCCCTTGTTATGATTTAAAACTATCTGAAGCAGGTTAGAGGAATTTGGACACAGAAGAAGTAAAGGCAGTGATAGCAAAAAGTTTTTCTATAGAGATCATAAAGGCCACAAATTAATCTTTTCAATTATGGGGCAATATCCTGACTCTGGACTTAGTTCCTGAAGTCTGCAATGTCAGAAGGCCTTAATTTTGTTTCATTGGGTTTTTTCCCTCCGCATCACCACCTGCAAGAACCTGGCCAAATTTAAGGTCAGTAGACAAGGGTGAGATCCTCATTTGGCAATATACCTGAATAATGCTTTTGGTGTGGTTTGGGCTAATAGCCAATGTTCAGCCTTAGAATTATGATAAAACATACTATTATTGCTTGTTAGCATATATATTTAAGGACCTTGGCTGTTGCTAATCTAATGATGAAGTGCTGATTGCTGATTTTCTCAAACCATTTTTGAACATTTCCTACTGAGACTACCTAAATATCTAATTTAACAAGAACATGTTTTCATTCTGTTGGACAGATAGAAGAGAGAAGTATTACTTAAGCCTAAGGAACCTAACAAAGATTCAGCTAAATGGTCACATTTTTGATGGATTTGTTGGCTGCATAACCAGTACTTCATAAAAATGTGCTGACTAAATAAATGAATGATTGACCTTTTAACTTTCTACTATTATTCATCTTTAAAGATATTTCTAAGATATTTTGCTCAATTCCACAATCTATGTTTTTTTATAGTTCATATTTGAGAAAGGTCTTAGTTGGTTATTGCAAAGAAACCTAAGATGGAAAGCTTGCTGTGTAAGTGCTTACAACTAATGAAATATATTTTTTTCTCTCCAACTACTACTGAAAAGTGATATATCATTACGATTTTGTTTTCTAATTTTCACCTGATTTCATATATACAATGTTGACCTTATATACAGATATGAATAGAGTAAGTAAAATGGCTAATATTCTGAATTATCTTATTCCTTTTATAAGGTCATGACAAGCTAAGAAGGAGTCCTCTGTGATTAGAATGTTAGATGTTAAGGGATGAGATGGGAGGACATTTGCTGCTTCAGATAGAATCAGGAGATACTATAATTTAGAAGAGTATTTCAGGGTTCAGTTAAAAAGAAATGTTGATTACCTTCGTAGAGTCAAAGAGATATACTGAATGTCAATCCAGAGGGGACACTGTCTTGCTTCTAGCGTCTCTATTCTTCAATCTTCTGAAATGGAATTATGTCACTTCAAGAAAAGGCTATTGGTTGCCTTAGTGTATATAGATACATACATATTTTTCCTTTTGTATTCCCCAGCTTCCTTATTCTATAACTGCCAGACCCATTTTGTGGTTTAGATGTTATGGAATTTGGAAATAATTCTGTAATTAGTCTGACAACTATTTTACATATGCAAGATTAAAAGTAATCCTGTGAGGTTTTTCACAGACCAATAAAGTCAGGATTAGTTGACCAGAATGAAAGGGTTTCAGTGTAAAGGTAAGTACACATGTTAGGGAGAAAAAAGGCATAGCAGTTAAAACTATGTTTTTGGTATAGGAAAATTTTAAAAAGTATCAATGAAACAGGATGGATGTCATCACATCAGGTGATGCTATATGTAGAACTTTGCTTGGTTTAAAATGGAGATGTTTCATGTCTGTTGTGAAAAGAAAGGTTTAGTTTTTCATCTTTCATGATATATGAAAATGAATTCCCCGCTGGATTTGAGCATTAATTAAAAGATATAAAACCATGGGATAATTAGGTTTATGATAGCATCTGTCGACTGAAAAAAGAGGTAACCTCGAATTACCAGAAATTGAGTTTATTCGGGAATAGCAAAAGAATTGCAAATCAGAAGGAAAAAATATACCAAGTTTTTGCGAGTCTGAGGGACTGGAGGCTGCATTTATGGGCAAAGAGCCTGAGTGGGGAGTCCAGCCAGAATCCAAGCAGTAGGTTTATTGGCTCGAGGACAGGGAGTGATTGTTCGCGGATGTTCATTGGCCCAGAGATAAGTTTCCCTCTTTTTTAAATGTGGCATTTGCGGGAAATCAGTCTCCTAGGTTTCCCTAAGAGCGCATGCGTAAGATTCTCCATTTCGGAAGCTCGGAAGCTTGGTTTCAGTTTTAGACGGTTCTCACATGGCACGTTTACATCACAACAGGGCTTAACCATGTGCTCTTCGAGTTTACTCCCGAGGGCAAGTAACAGAACTTCTAAACAAATATGTGAGAGACAGCAGGAACTGTGCCCGTCCCACAACGTGAGGCCCTCCAGTGGAGAACAGTAACCTTCTGGGAGGCACTCCCCGGATCCCCTTTAACTGAAACTGCTAATGGTGGCAACAGAAGGAGATTCCGGAGGGGGAAATCGAGGCTTGAAAATTTTGGACCTCTTTATTGCAACGTTGAGTTCCTTTTGAGAGTGATATGGGAGAAGGGGGAATTAATATTGTTAGCCTTTCAATATATTGCTCATTACCAGGGTTAGAAAAATTCCCAATTTTTGATGTTGAGATCCCAGAAACTCTTGAGAGGTTTACTTTCAGAGAGTTCTGAAATAATAACCTCTTTTTCAGATTCCAAGCGGAGAGTATTTCTAACATGCATAGATAGCTTTGACAGTGTCTTCTGATTGGAAAGCTAAGTTACTGGTGGTTTTATGGTTATTTCTTACCAAAATTCACATTAAAATTTGTCTAAAAGGTTTTCGTTTTTTCATTCATTTATGTTTTAGTGTATCATTTCTTATTTAACTGTTTTTCTAAGATTAAATATATACGATTTATCTCTGAAAGGCAAAAAAAAAAATGGGTATCAACCTAGAGCACGTGATTTATTTATTTTAAAAATCTATTGATCTTTGTCCTGATTCTGTTTAATAGCACACCTGAATTAATCTAGGCTGGGAAAATTCATTTACAATTTTAAAATGAATGCCCCTTTAAAAAAGTGCTCTTTTTTTCTTACCCTTAAAGTTAGAAGCTTGGATTTAGCTGACTTTCTCATGACTTATGTAACATTTTTATGTTTAAAATAAGGACATGCATGGGAGCATGAGATCTGATTTATATACTGGAGACTGTAACAAGAACTCCTCTATTTATTTCTGTGCTCTGAAATTTTACATATGAAGAAGAATTTTAGTTATAAAAGAAATATTATTGATTTTATAGTTTATTCTAAGTTTAATAATTATGAATAAAATGGATTAAAAAATAAAGGTTATGGCATTTAAGAACATCTTTTTAATATGGTGCTGTTCTCTTAAATTGCTGATGGCCACAGAATCCCTGCTGAATTTGTATGGTGTTCAGCAACATTTGCGAATTTTCTTTATCTGAGAAGAATGTGTTATATTTCAGTGAATTATAGGTGGCAGTATACACAGCTAAATTCTATGTTTTATTGCAGGTAGATAGAAGATATCTTAGTTTGTTAACAATTTCATATTTAAGCTTACTGTAATTCTAACTCCCATCTGAACTCCCCTTTCCTTTTTGTTTTTAATAAAAACATCAGATAAACTCCCTCAAATAAGAGCATGCCTGCTCTTGAGAAGTATTTTATTTATTTATTTTTTTAAAGATTTTATTTATTTATTTGACAGAGATAGAGACAGCCAGCGAGAGAGGGAACACAAGCAGGGGGAGTGGGAGAGGGAGAAGCAGGCTCATAGCGGAGGAGCCTGATGTGGGGCTCGATCCCATAACACCAGGATCATGCCCTGAGCGGAAGGCAGATGCTTAACCGCTGTGCCACCCAGGCGCCCCGGGAAGTATTTTAAAGCTTAGGTTTATTCTGAAAGATACAAAATAAATTTTTTTAATGTTATTAAAGATATATTAGAAACAATATAATATTCACTGACCAGTTGATTTAATATTAATATCAGAATTTTAAAGCTGAAAGTCTTAGAATTACATATCAAACTAGTGATGAGATTTTTTATTCTGTCTCTGCATCTTCTGTTTTAGAAGTTACAAGCAAATGTGTTTTGACTGCTAATTGTAAAAATTCAATACTTTCTTGATTTACTATGTGAGGTGTGATATCTATCTTTGAGAATAAGTACAAAATTGCTATTCTTTATGCCTCATATCCACTCTGAAAGCATTATATTCATGAGTATGATTATAAAATTATACATGATGTAGAGAAACAGAAAAACTTTAAATTGATGATCAATACCTGTACTGTGGCATTTTATGGAGAATAAGAACATTAGGCATTAGAGTGGTCCATCGACACCATTCCTTCCAGAAGTTTTCACGACGCGCATTCAGAGGTTTTATGAAGGTTATTCAGAGACATACAGGATTGGAAGTTGGGGCAGAGTGGAGCTGAGAGCCAAAGAGGCAAGCAGTTCAAACTCTTGTACCCTGCAATTTTCCTGTTGCTTTTTTTACATATTGAGCTTTGTCAAATAATCTCTTTCCCTTTTAAACTAAAACCATTTTATCTAATCCAAAATCCTTATATATAAAGGAGAAAATTGAGAAAGGAATAGATTCAGACATTGCTGAGGGTCAAGTCAATAATTAGCAGCATAGGGCTGACATTAACCAGTACTGCCACTATACTGCTAACCAAGTAAGTGGTATTTACTTTGTAGGTGTAATTTCTCCATCGTGGGTTGTTTTTTTTTTTTTTTATGTTTGCTTGCTTGCTTTGTTTGTCCCTTTCCCTACCATAATTTGTTTATTCATTTTAATGCAGTTTACTTTGCAATTCGGGACCTATATGTAGCTTATAATTTTCAAATAGATTTGCTTGCTTGCAAATGCTCACATTAATCCTCAGCAATTGTTTTAGGATCATTTGGTTCTCTCAAGCTGATACTGAAGCATTATTAATTCTCCTAAGAAATAAGTAAGAAATTCAGAAACTGTTTCTTCAGTTTTTTTTTTCAAGGTCAGAAAGTCAGGTTCTCAAAACTTGAATGTTTTTTAAGTACTTTCCAACAGGTTTGATTGGCTTTTTTTTTTTAAGATTTGATTTATTTATTCGACAGAGATAGGGACAGCCAGTGAGAGAGGGAACACAAACAGGGGGAGTGGGAGAGGAAGAAGCAGGCTTATAGCAGAGGAGCCTGATGTGGGGCTCGATCCCAGAACGCCGGGATCACGCCCTGAGCCGAAGGCAGACGCTTAATGGCTATGCCACCCAGGCGCCCCATTATTGTTTTTTGATAAGATGCGGTTCTCTAGCATTTGGAAGTCTGAATACCCTTAAGCATTTGGAGTCTAAGACCAGCAGAAATGTAAGAAGACATTAGCTAAATGTACTGAACTGAGTTCATTTGAAAACCAAATTGAAACCATGAAAATGTTAGGAGAGCAACCCTAAATCTCCTCCCATTTGGGTTGGAAAAATGCAGTGGACCCCAGGACTTTGCCTTGAGTTTTTGAGTAATTTACTCTCTCAGATAGCTTTTGGGTCAAATAGCATGTTAAGAATAAGTATCTTTTCACCTGAAAGAAATATTATGTTTGGAACTATCATATTCCCACGGAATATGTCTTTCTAAGAATGTTTTATTATTATATTAGTTGAGATCTCAATCTTTCCCACTATGGATGTCTCAGTTTAATAAAAATAAATAAGTAAACATTGTCAAGATGTTGATGGATATTGCAGGGTGAGTACAGATGATTTATTTTGCATGTTTAGATAGGGCCTAGGAAAAAATCATTTATTTAGGTTGTGCTTGCATGGACCTGTATGATAATCTAGATTTAAAGTTTATGAACTCAAGTTTATTAAATATAGGGCCCTCCTCAGAAGTTAATAAATTGTTATGCTCCATGTAACTTCAATTTGAAATTAAAAAATAGCAAGAAATTTTGGTTTATTCATTTATTCATTCAAGAAATGCATATTCAGCACCTACCATGTATCAAGGTGTTTGGGATATATTGCCTTCATTTTACTGTGTGTGTGTGTGTGTGTGTGTGTGTACAGACAACAATAAATGAATGTATTAAATAAATAAATCATCTAGTATGTCAGAAGGTGGAAAGTGCTGTGAAGAATAGGAAAAGCTGAACAGGTTAAGAGGATCTTTTAATTTAAAATTAAGTACCTCTGAAATTTGTGAGGGTTATAGAATTCACATATGAAATAGAGTGTGTTATTAGTAAGTGACTATGGTGGTTTGCCATGGGAAGAGAACACAAACAAACTTTAGCTGTTCTTTTTTTAAGATTTCCTTCAGGAGTTGCTTTACAGTAGATTTCTCATTAGCCATTAAATTGAATGTTTTCCCACTAGGCAATTTGCCCCAAACACTAAATTAGTGGGAGAACCATTAAAATAACTTTGTCATTCTAATGGCAAAAAGGCTTTTAAAGAAAAGGTGTAAAGGGATGTTTGGATGTGGTGTAGCCTTCCTTTTTTTTTTCCCCCTTGCAGAAAGGTAAGGTAGTATTTAAGAATGTCAGTGGAGGTAAAACTGTGGTTTAAGATGTTGAGTTCCCAGAAGGAGACCTTGGAAGAATTTCTTGGTTACATTATCAAAACCCTTATCTTCCATGAGGAATGGCTAAGCAATAATAAAAATAAATTAAAAGTGAAAAAGAAAATGTAGTTATTGTCATTTGAACAAGAAAGTTTCACGTGGAAACTGACGACAAAGAACTTCATCAAACTTGACTGCTCCAAGACCTGCTTCCATTGCCCTTTGCAAAAATACCATTCTTATGCAAGCAGTGGTTTTAGAACAAGTCATGTCCTCTGTGAATGCATAACCTGTGATTACAAAATGCTCACTCTTGTTTTAATGCTCTGAAAGATTTTCTCCTGCCTGCCTAAATTTCCTAGTTTTATTTAGCAAAATGCCTATCTCCCAAGCTTATTTATTTGCTACTAACTTCATTTACTTATTTACTCACTTATTGAAAAATGTGAAATGAAGTCCTACATGTTTGGGACGTTGTGCTCGGTGCTTACAAAAACTTTTTTTAGTTAAAAAATTTCATATGAAAAGTGGTAAGGTAATATGACTAGTCTGAGTACCTGATTTGAGAGCCATTGTTTAGTTCTTTCTAGCGTGTATCTGTATACAGATTAGAAGAGGTGGACGACAGGCAGGATGTGGGTAGAGGTATCACCAGATTTGAAAAGAGAGAGACAGAAATCTGTATGAATTCAGTTAAGTGCTACACATGTGATGAAGTACATGATGAAGACAGAGAAAAGGTTAAATGTTTTTGCCTGTTAGTCCTTTTAACAAGAAAGAGACATTTTTAATACATTTCAGAATGATTTCAACACAGTGGTCCACATTTATACAAAGTTCATAGTAAATTACATTAGTGATAATAATCCTTTACATTTATGTATTTAAGAAGTTTGTGAAGTCCTTGGTTAGTTATTTTTAAAGTTCTTTTGTAAAGAAAATTATTTTGTGTGGATTATGTTTTTAGACTTTGATGAATAAATTGTACCATTATAGATTGTATTTAATCTATTTTTTTAAAAGATGCTCCATATGTTTTTAGCTTATTTGCCATACCTGATTTGCACCAAACCTATTTTTTAGATAAAGAATTTCCTATTTTACAGATTTGCGATGCAGTTAATAAATATATTTTTAATCCTAAATGTTAAAAGAATCATGTTTAAAAAATAATTCTTGCATTTACATACATTGAGCTCAGGAGAGTACGGTATACCATATATATAATTATTTCTACATGCTTATGGATGTCTTGTTTCTAATAATTTCATCACATGCAATTGGAAATGTGTGTTTTAGTTTCTGTAGAATGATTGTTAAATTTCATATAATTTCTTTCTGGGAGAAATGTGAGTAATTAAGAAGCACAAAGCTACCTATTAATTAGCCTACTTGTATCCATAGAAGAGTCTTTAGTTGTAAGAAGTCAGAGGGAGCCTGCCTTTAGTTAATTGAATCAGGGGATTTTTCACCTTTTTACATTTCTCTCTGCTCATTTGATTTAGTTTTATTCACTCGAAATGACTCACTGAAAAATTCCAGACCGTATACTTTTGTCTAAGTAATATTTTGTTGAAGCCTCTCTATGGTTAAATCTAGGGTCAATATTAATCTTTTTTTTGATACCAGAAAGGCATGAATATGTTTTTATGGTAAAGAAGTATTCAAATATGAAAACAGATTTCATTGATCTTTAAGAGTAAGGGATTTAGTATTTTGACATCTACTGAATAGTTCAAAATGCAGTTTGGAAAGCTGCTTAATCTTTCTTTCATGTGGATATTGGTAAACCACAGGTGTAGAGAACTTGGCTTACATATAGAACCTTCCATCCCCAGTTAATTGTAGTGTTTACAAAGATGAACTTTATCAGTTTCAGCTTAATATTTCTTTATAAGGGCAGTCCTAATTTAGAAGCAATTGAATAAAAGGCATCATACTTTTAATTACTATATAAAAATAACCTGATTCTTCCCCTTTTAGTACTCTAAATTAGATTAAACTTTCTGGGGAGAAACAAAGCAGAGGGGAGTTGCTAGCGAAGTGTTTGGAAGCCCAATGTAAGTTACCAATCCTTTTATGGAATAAAGAGAACTAAGAAAAACAGCAGCTGCCATTTCAGCTCAATAACTCCAGTAGCTCCTAGTGAAATCATTTTGAGACTGCTGAGTAGAAATAGTTTAAAGGTCTATTGTAAAAGAAACAATAATTTTATTCATTAATTAGATTCGTCAGAGACTGCTTGATTTTGCAAAAGTGAATAACCTTTTATTCCCTGATTACAGTTAAATCCTTAAACTCATTTGATTTCTTGTGCCCCATTCGATTTCATTTTAAGGTTTCACCTTTGCAAATGCATTATACCAGGCCAATCCCATTAATGTTTTCCTTTCCCTCTCACTTTAATAAAAAAGCAAAGAGTAACTTTTCTTAAAATGAACATGAGGGGAACATAAATTGCAGAATTGAATGCACAAGTAATAGAATGAGTAACATTTTGTTTTTTCCTCTCTTAACTCAGATGATGAAGACCTTTTTTTTTTCTTACCAGTGACTTTTTTTATGTTGTAAATTATTGGATTTTTATGGAGATTATTTTCAGTTTTGCTACTTTTTAGTTGATGTTGATTCAGAGGCAGAATTTATGCCAGCATTTGGGATTTTGCTGTCTAGCGTCTATCATATATTAATTCACACTTGATTAATTTAGAATTTCTGAAAATTTCGGTGTAGTATTGGACTTTTTTGACACAGTGGAAAAGATTGTACTAAACAAATAAATAGCGTAAAAAATTATATAGGAGAAGTATACATACTTACAGATGAAGCAGTTTTCAAAGTTTTAAAAATAGTTGAAAATGTTCAAAGCATTATTTTTCAATCACTTTGACATGACAGATTCAACTTATTAATTATAGCATTTATGTTCCTAAGAAATATTTCTTTGTTTTAGATTTTAGCATATTTCAGGTTATAGTTGCTTAAAAAGAACTAATTTTTGATTTGATTTTTTTAATGTAATACATTTGCATATATTTTAACTAAATAGTTCAGTGTGCAAAAAACTGGGATTTTCTGCTCCCACCCTCCGCATCCAAGATACCTAGTCACCAAGGATAAGTATTTTAAACTTTATAAGCTTTTTCTTTTGATATTTCTAGCTATGTATCTAAATACTCATTGACATTTTTGTTTATTGACCTCTGCATTTTAGGCTGCATATAGCTATTAATGTCCCAGAATAGAAGTTCTTTTAACAATCCATTCATACGTATAAAAACAGTCTTCTAAACCTTCCATTATCCCACTGGAGTCTTATTATAATTTTGGTTAAAACATTATTTGGTATTTACATTATTATAAGTATGTAATTTGTTTATGTCTGAGTTAAATGCCATATAGTATGAATGTAATTGCTTTCTTGTAAAATGGATTTTATCTGAAGTGGATGATGAATTATGTCTTTAATTTGTATATACCTATCACTCCAAATTCTCCAGAAACACTGTAAAACTCCCTCAGTACGTACATATCAGGTGATCTTTTAGATTCTTTTTTTGTTTTCCCTTTTCACTGCCAGCATCTTATTCTGTCTTGCAGCAGCTGCAAGGTCAGAGATACAGAGATACGGTTATCAATTCCAGGACTTCCTTTCACGATCATCCGTAATTTCCTGTGTTCAGTTTATATTTATCCTCCTTCTAGATTATTCCTTAATTTTAGGTGAATGTGTCCTCTGGAAACATATGAGAAAGGGGTTTGTCTTGGGATCACATTTTTGTGATCATACAATTCTGAGAGATGTTGTTGAACATTGTATAGACTGAAAATCTAATTCTAGTTCAGAAATGTTTATTTTTCCAGAAATTGAAGATTCCATTTCTTCTAGCTTCCAGGGTTGCTCTTGAAAAATCTTCTGACATTCTGATTCTAAACCTAGTGCTGTGTAATGTGACCTGTTGTGCTTATTTATCTTTCCAGAAGATTTTAGGATTTTTCTCTTTATCTTTGATATTCTTAAATTTCAAGATGATACAACCTGTGTGCTGCTCCACGTAAAACAAAACAAGACAAAAAAAAAAACAAAAAACAAAACAAACAAACCACATTTCATTGAGCTGAGTACTCACTGGACCATTTTGCATTCTAAAATATGTGTGTTTTTTAAAATACATATATTTGTGTTGGGGGTTAATGTGGAGTATGAAATCATCCATAATACATGGCTTGCTAAAATGTAACACTGAGGCTGCTGGGGGCAAGAGAAGGTTTTGGAGAAGGGCATGGGCCTTTGGAATGCTGAGACCTGCTGACCACCTGCTGGAATGCCTTGGGGAGTTGCCTTCCTGAAGCTTTCTTAGCCCAAACAGCCACCCTGTGATCTAAGAGATGTATGCATTGTCCCTGAGGTTATGTTTAGCAGAACTTGTAAAACACACAGATTAGCATAATATATCATTCCCTTGAACAGATCCTCCTAGTTTTAGTAAGATGCCTTGTCACACATCAACTGCTTGAGGAACAGTGATAAGGATTTGTGATTATCCTGAAGGACCAATAAAAGGGGGAGCAAAGAAGAGCAAAGGGTCTTCACCTCTGAGCATTGACCCCCTTGCCTGCTCCTCTTTCACAGCAAAGTTTGGAGTAATCTTTCATCCTTCCGTACAGGGAATGTTGGCCATTCCTGGAAATTAAAAAAAAAAAAAAAAAAAAAAAATATATATATATATATATATATATATATACACACACACACACACATATATATCCGTACATATATATATGTTTTTGGAAATATTCTGATATTGTTTCTTAAACTTACTTTCTCTATTTTGTTCTAATTTTTCTTGAAACTCAATTAAATCAGTGCCTTAATTCTATTATATTTTCCTGTCTATTTTTTGTGTCTTTGTGATTTTTTTCCTGCCTAAGTTTTTTCTC
Source organism: Ailuropoda melanoleuca (assembly GCF_002007445.2). Lineage (NCBI taxonomy): Eukaryota > Metazoa > Chordata > Mammalia > Carnivora > Ursidae > Ailuropoda > Ailuropoda melanoleuca. The sequence goes on from NC_048222.1 coordinate 120,041,357, forward strand.
AATTTGATCTTCCAATATTTCTACTGGATGTTTTTATGTCTGCTAGAATATATTTAACTTATAAGAGATTTTTTTACTCTTAATGTACCTTTTTAATACCTCTCTGAGAAAAAACTATTTTCTTCTGAATTATGCTCTCCTGTATTTATTCTTTCTTCTCAGATCCTATTTTCTGTTGGTTGATTTTGTTCAATATTTTTCATTTATAGGATTGCTTTATGTGTGGTGCTCATTGACTATCCATTCAGTTTTAAAGCACAACTAAAATGTTGCTTTAATGATTAGAATAAAAGAGTTCACTGGATGCTCAGTATACAAGGGTCTGTGTGAGAATGATACATGTCCTTCACAGTGGGAAGAATCATTTAATCAGGAATTCTTAAATATGAATGTTTGGAATCATTTATCCAGGACTAATTTTCATAGAGCAGGATCTTCTAATCTCTTGCAGATAAACATGAAAGGGGCTGGGAATGCCACTTTTGACTATGCAGATTTCCGTGTTAAACCTTTTGTTTTCATTTGGGTACCTCACCTCCACCTCTGTCACCTTTGTCTGGAGACCCAGAGATAAAAGTCTCTTGTACTTACCATTTCCATAAAGTTAATGTATGTTGAGAGGAGGAAGGGGTACTTTTAGGACTGAGGGGGGGGAATTAAAAAGATCTGAGAGGTGATCTAGTCCATCTTTTAATAAATCTCGTTATTTTCAGTTTTATCCCATGTGCTCACTGGTAACTCCAATTCCTGAGTAATTTATGGTGTATAAGGGGCCACTTGGTCTTCTTCCTGTGAGGGCACTTTAGCATTGGTTTTATTTGCAGTGCTATGTCCATCCACTTTTCTTATACCAAAAATTTCCTGACATCTCTCAGCCGGTGTGGTTTCTTCTCTTTCTCTTCTGGATAGGTAACTTCCTAAAAATTAATTTACTTGTCATTTTAATACAGTTTTGAGAGGCATCAGAGGGAAGCCATGTTTAACTAGAAGTCACATAAATAATTTTAATTTGTAAAACTATTCGGTAATTCAAAGTTTTCATTATTTTACTTTAGTGAATTCACATTAATAACTGTTTACGTTAGCTGAGATGGCAAAATGTTCTTGTGAGAAATTATTACTTGCTAACTACAGAATTCAAATCTGATCTTTCTTCCACTGGAATAAAGATGATTTAAAAATATGTATATTTATATACTGATTGAATTCCTTCATCAGTAAAACTGTATCACCAATCATACCAGAGTGTTCAATTGATTTTCTAAAGTACTCCGTTCCCTATGTTAAAAATGTATGGATGAGTAATATTGGAATCCGTGTTTAGCCTATTGCTAGAAAAATTGCCACTGTTGTCTGTGTGTTTTAGACATTACTAATGCTTATAGAAATATTGATATTATTGGCCAATATCATAAAATGTCCTGCTCAAATGTATAGAATTCAGTAAACGTATTGATTTGTAGCATTAAATTTCTGTAGTTGAGTTAGAGATAAGAATATACTATTGAAATGGGGGTAAACTCAGGGAGAAGATGAATTCAAGTCAATTCAAGGTAATATTGTAAACTATTTGTATATAAATATATAATACATATTTATATTACAAATGAGAGAGGAAGCATCCAAGGGAATGTAGGTTTTGAATAAGTGAGCATATACTGGCATGGTTAATTGAGACATATATGGGAAAGAAGTTTGGGGGAGACAACTGTTTTGGTTTCAGACGCGTTAACCTTGAGGATCTTTTGAAATATGAAATAGCAATCTGTGATACAGGACTGGACCTCATCAGAAAGGTTTGGTTCAAATATATAGAATTGATCAAATTAGCTAAGCTGCACAGAGAGGGAAAAGTCCCATATTGTAGGTGCTTAAACAAGATAGAGACTTTTTTCACTTTTGTGGGAGAAGCATAGTGGAAGGCAACTTAGGCTGAATTGAGCACTAAAGAAGTCATCCAGACTTATTTCAGATATTCATTCTGCCATTCCAAGGTGTGGCACTCCTTCCACAGGGTCCAAAATTTCTAGGTGTAAATGTTCCATCACAATGGTGTCTCCAGTAGCAAAATGGAAGAAGGCATGGCTCCTCCCTTTTAAAGAGACTTAGCCAAACTTTCACTCCATTCTGCTTATATCTTTCACAAGAATTTAGTTGTATCTCACCAGGTTACCAGGAAGCCCTGGAAATATTATCTTTTACTCTGTGTGGTAACATGGAAGGCTAAAAACAAAACAAAAAAAGATGGCTTTTTATATTTAAATAGAAATAGGGGAATGGAAGATGGAGTATGCATCTCACAGTCCTATATTAAGTCACTGGCATATAGATTGCATTTTGAAATGTAGATATGTATAAATCACAGCATGTATACTAAAAAACCTTATTTTGAAGTCAGATTTTTATGGATTGAGCAATGAATGGGAGATGAGGAACTAAAGAGAAAAACAAATCCTTCAAAAGGCTTGGATGAGAGATGAGAGAGAGAGGACAGTAGTCCAAAAATACAGGATTTGTGAAGAATAAAGCTAACTCAGAAAGAGGTGACTCAGATATGGAGGATGTGTTAAGGCTAATGTCCAATTAATATTTATTAAGTGATGTTATCTGTTGATGTATTGAATGCTTTTATATGCACTAACTCTTCGCTGTAGGTATTATCTCCGTTTTATAAGTGAATAAACTTAGGTCTGAAAGATTAAATGACTTAAATTGAGACCCAGAGTTGCTAAATACTAGATCTAAAATTTTATATGTAAGAGACCCTTTGTTAACTCATAATCACAATCTGCCTATTTCTTCTTAATTAGGCAGGATCTCTAGGGGCACCTGGGTGGCTCATTTGGTTAAGTGACTGGCTCTCAGTTTCAGCTCAGGTCATGACCTCAGGGTCAGGAGATTGAGCCCCACTTTGGGCTCTGTGCTCAGCACAGAGTCTGCTTGAGGTTCTTTCCCTCTCCTTCCCCTGCTGACTCTCCCTCCACACACCTCTGTATCTCTAAAAATAAATAAGTCTTTAAAAAAATAGGCAGGATCTCCCTGGGAGTCCTAGGATCGAGCCCCGCATAGGACTCCCTACTCATCGGGGTGCCTGCTTCTCCCTCTGCTCCTCCCCCAGTGCGTCCTCTCTCTCTTGCCCTCTCTCTGAAATAAATAAAAAAATCTTAAAAAAAAATAAAAAAGGATCTCTGCTCTGAAGCACCATCCAACTTAATACTTTTTAGTTAGGAAGGTAAGGAGCTCAGTGAAGGTGAATGGATAGGTTTAGTCAGAATGGACAATGCTTGAGTAAGCTTTTAGTGGAAAAAAAAACTTCTAATGATGACAAATTCCAAAACAGTTTTACCAGGAAACTAGATTAGGTGCCAAAGTTACATGTTCTAATTATGTTTCCAAAGCATAAGCTGATCATCATATTTTAAATAAAATTTATACTACTAATCTTCTTTGAACTATAAATATTGCCCTAAAAAGGGAATTAGTGCTTGTGTTTACATTTCATTATTTTCAATTTTGTTTGATCTCTCATTGTTTAAAAATTTAAATAAAGCACAATTATGATAACTGTGATAATGTTATAATTAGAATTAATTTTGTTTATATGAAAATGATACCATGAATGTCTATGTAGTTGGTGACTATATTTTTAGGTGATTTTGTTCTTTAGAACCATGCTTTGCACTAGAGGTTCAGATAAGTGTACAGAACAGAAAAAGGCTATGATTTCTTTTTAGGGAGGACCAATAGTTTCTTTCCTAAAACGTCTTCATTTAAGTGTTTTTCAAGGTTAGTGAATAACCTGATTCTTTGAATATATTGAAATTATTTCCCTTTCTCTGGTATCGTTTCTTATTGAACAACAGTCTAAGTAGCAGAATGTATTTAACCACAACAATGAGTAACTAACTTCACAGAGACCAGAACGGTAAAGACCTGTGTGACTAGAAAATCTTTACTTCACATAGTTAAGCCTCTTCTGGGACTAGTTCCTAGGTGTTCCTGAAATGAGACTAAGGCAAGTTGATTTAATTTAATTTTATAGCATTACCAAAATTATTTAATTTATTCATCTCTCATCTCATGATGGTCTTCTCTGAAGAACAGTCCATTATTTGTGGCACACTGTGAGGAGAGTATATAAATGTGCATAATTTTCCAGGCCCTTAACAGGTATAATGTACTGAGATCTTTTAATGCTTTTTTTTTACCCTTCACCACAGCATTTTTAGGTTGATAGTATTATTCTCATTCTACACATGAGAAAACTGAGGTTACAAAAAATTATGAATTGTCCGAGGTTTGTAAATGAGTCAGAATTGTAACCAAGGCCATTTCCACAGCCCATAATGTAAAGGATTCAGTGTACAATATTGTCTGTAGAATGAGTGTATTCGTTCTTCTAGCTGCTGTAGCAAGTTACCACACACTTAGTGGCTTAAAACAACATAAATTTGTTCTCTCAAAGGTGTGGAGGGCAGAAATCCAAAATCAAGTGTTGCCTTCCTCCAAAGCCTCTAAGGAAGAATTCTCCTTTGCCTTTTCTACTTCTGGTGGCTCACAATTTTCCTTGGCATATGCCAGTGTAACTCCAGTTGCCTCTTCCATCTTTGCATGGCCTTCTTCCTTTTATATCTAAGTGTCTCTTTTTTCCTGTGGCTTATAAGGAAACTTGTTGTTGGATTTAGGACCCACCTTAAATGGTCCTAGAGATGGTCTCTAGAGATTCTTATCTTAACTACATTTATAAAACCCAAATCCAAATAAGATTACATTCTGAGGTTCTGGGTGGAAAGACCTTTTGGAAGATCACTTTTCAACCCATTTACAATGGGCATGGCCAAATTTTTAAAATATTAAAAAAATTTGAAATATAACAAAAATACAAAAAAATATGTAATACATAATGTACAATATAATTAATAATTATAAAGTGATCACCTAGGTAGCCACCATCTATATCAAGACATAGAACATTCCAGCAATCTTAAAATATGCTGTTTCTTTTAATGATTATCTTCCCATCTGTGTTCATTTGAATTGTTCTGACTTTAAGTGAATCACTTCATTACTTTTCTTTAAAATTTTGCTATTCATATAGTAAAATAAGTTTTATGTATTTTTAATTTTATATAAACAACATTATTACATATTTTGTTATGTTTCTTTCAATAATACTATATTTATAGGAATCATATATATCATTGAGGTTGGCTGTGGTTAATTTGTTTTCTTTACAACTTGTAAATTTTTATTGTATATGTTATATTCTTTTTTTTGCCTATCACAAACACTGTTACGAACATTTTTGTATATTTATCCTCGTATAACTGCACAATTTTATGTGAGATACATGCTTACTAGATGATAATGTATTTTCAAAGCAACCGTAGCTATATACCTCTCATCAGCAGTTTATGTGAGTTCCCATTGCTCTCACATATTTAATAACCCATGGCATCAGCTGAAATCTTAGTTATCTGATAATTTCATAGGTGTGCAGCCAAGTTCCGTGACAGGTTTCACTTAAGTATCTCTAATTACCAATGAGTATCATAAATTTTTTGGATTTGTGCTTCTATGAACTGCCAGTTCCGTTCTTTTCCCATTTTTCAATTTGTCATTTCTTGTTATTTCTCTTTTTCCTTATAATTCTGGGTAGGAACCCATTTTTATTATATGTGATGTAAATATTTCCTATCATACAATGGTTGTCTTTGTTCTCTTTTAGTGTATGTTTTGATGAGCAGGAGTTTTTTGTCTTGTTTTGTTTTTGTTTTTAAACATTTTATTTATTTATTTGACAGGTTGAGAGTGAGAGAGAGCAAGAGAGCAAGCACAAGCAGGGGGAGCAGCAAGCAGAGGGAGAGGGAGTAGCAGGCTCCCCACTGAGTAGGGAGCCCCATGTGGGGCTTGATCTCAGGATGCTGGGATCATGACCTGAGTAGAAGGCAGACACTTAACTGAGCCCCCCAGGCTCCCCAAGGAGTTCTTTTTTAACATCAGTTCAGTCCATCTTTTTCTTTATGATTAGTGCCTTTTAAAAAAATTTCCTATTCTTTCCTACCAATGCTACTGTTTGTAATTCCTTTTGTCTATGTTTCTTTAACCAACCAAACCTTTTCTGATTGACACATTCTTTTTAGAGATGGTGGTATTTTTAGATTATAATCAAGTCTTGCCTATTGGGAGCAATTCTGTAACTTTCTTGTATATTGATTTTTCTAGGTTAACTTGGAGGCAATCTTAATTTGCTCATTTTCATCTTCTTGGGAGTTGTTTACAGTAGGCCATCACTATCTAGTAAGTATGGATAAAAGTGGGTTGGCTTTGAAATCAGTTTTACTCTAATAGTGCTTTTTGGATAAAGAATCTCCCCAACTGAATTTAGCATTGGTCCTACTTCATGTTAGTTAGGTTATCTGACTACATGGAGAATTTCCTCTTTACCAGATATTGTACATATGACATTTCAATTATATCATGAAAGCTACAAATATATATATATATATGTATATATATACATATATACATAATATGTATAATTATAATCATATTGATGAAAAGTATGAGAATGAGTGACATTAAATAATATACTCAAGGACAAACTAGGAAATTATGAGTTAAAATACGTACTCAAATCTCATTTTTTTTCAGACTCCTTTGATGTGTCTCCTTAAATGCATTTCCAAACTTTAAAGTTACGAATTCACATATTTTACATGACATCGCCAATTTAAAAATAAGTGAAAGAGCCCTGCTCTAATTTAAACTACTTCCAAATTTCTCCCTATGAGCATTCTTGCCTTATACATATTCAAATAAAATTATTTACATTTATAATCTTTTCAAAAGTTATTCCTGTTGTTTCACATGTTAGTTAATGTATTTTCTTTTTCTTTGAGGAATTTTGGGGTGAGTCATAGGGAGTCTTTCGAGGACAACTTGCTTAGCAAATAGACTTTCTTCCTTGTTTGCTTTTTAGCAAGTATTTTAGGTAAGTGAAATAAGGGCAAGATGGGCAAGACAAGAAAGAAGATCCAATTACAGAAGTTCACTCACCATTTGTCTGCAATAGATTTGATTGTGGTTGCCATTTTGAAAGTTTATTCCTAAGAATATACTTATTTCCATTTAAGCTAATACAGTTTTAGAATATATACATTTTATTTGCTTTAAAACCTTGAAAATCACACTTAAATGTTTGTAATGGGGTAAGTTCCAACCTTATATCCCAGGAATTTTTCTTTAAAAACAGACTCAGTAATTGCAAGTGCTTCTACTGGATCCAAATCAGTGGTGAAGGTTATACCTCTGAGGTTACGGGACGGGCAAGGGAAGTGGTAAAAAAAAAAAAAAAGGGAATATCTATCTTTTGAGCTTGCTTACACAAAGTGATGAAAATATAGCAATGAATTGATAAATTTTGAAAAAAAATTAAAATGTATCTAGTTCATTATAGTACATTCAGATAAATATGCTCACAGTTGTGAGATTTTTCTAATCCTCATTTGCCTTCTAGCATAAGGCTATGAATAATTTGTTTAATTCTTAGAAATTACTGTATTATTCATATAATACTGAATTCTAATGAAAATTTAGTTGTTCAAAATAAGACTGAACCTAGACTAGCATTAGCCATTAAGTGGTAAGCCATATTCTGCACGTACTCCTACCTATGGTTGCTCTTCAGTATGATTTCTCATTTTGAAAGTTTTAGTAGTTCCTAGGTTTGAAATCTTAATTCTTTCAAAAGTTTCTTGTACTCCATAATTATAATCACTTGTCTTTCAGAAGAACAATAGGAAAGGAGCTATTATATAGTAGTCTCTCAGATGGATTATATTCTATCATGCTGCTGTTGTCCAAACACAAAACATTGTCTTACTAGTTGATATAGATTGAAATCTGAGTAATCTATATTATCATTCTTCTGGGTGTTGGGGTTTTCCCTGAAAATCATGCTTTTCAATTTCCTTTGAGTCTCTTTGGCTCAATCTCCTGCTGTGGTAATCATTAGAAGTCCATAGAGAGTAGAATTTCTCAAAATGTAGACAGTTTTATTCAGAACATGAGCCCTCAGGCATTTCTTTTCATTTTTACTTGCTTGGGATATATAGATGCACCTTTGACTTTAATGTGCTTATTACAGAGCCTGAATGCAGAGTATGCTTCCTTCTGCTTTCAGATACAGGTGGCAAGAATTCTTGGTCTGCCAAGGAATTTTATTTGCTTCTGAATTCTGATTGTCCCATTATATGACTTTGTTATATTAAGATTTTAATAGTGCAAATAAGGGTCAAGGCTTCTTTGTTGATGAAATATTAAATCACTCTTTAGTCTTCTTACATTTGACAGTTATTTTCTACTTCATCTTTAAAAGCGGAAGTGTGTGAGCTTTTCATCCAGTGAAGTAGTTGGAATTTATTCATATGAGTTCAGACCCATTGAAACCTGCCAACCATATAAAAACAGTTGCCAATATGGGAGAAGTCTTCCTTGTGTTGTGATAGAAAGGGTTTCACTGTTTAGATGTGAACTTAAAATAAAAATGTATTCCTCCATTTAAAAAAAAGCCTGTGCCTGCTTGTCCCAGATGGCTTTCTACAGGAATAAGGAACAAAGTGGATTTATTTGATAACATCTTAAGTCTTAAATTATTTTTCAAATTATATCTGTATGTGCTTACATATATTTCATATATATGTGTGTGTGTACAAACACACACAACACACACACATATATATCTAATGTTAGAAACAGTCTTAATTTAATGCCAACTTTAAATTGGATACAGAATTTAGTTGGACTTGTTTTTGACCAACTAGGCAAGCAAGCATTGATTTTTTTTTCTTTTTTAAATTTATGCATTTACTTTTTAAATCAGGACTGATACTTTGCCATCTGAATTTAGAAAGTATTCAAAATGATCTGAATTTTTATCAGTGAGTGTTTCTTGATACTAGTATGGTTTTTCTCTACTACCTGGGTTCTTTTGTTAGTGGTGGTGTTTTCATTCTAATCACCTGTGGCAGCAAAGATGGGCTCACAGTTAAAAACATCAAAATCCTGGCTCAGAGCTTCTCTGGCCAAGGCCCTGGAAGTTGGAGGAGCCAAGACTCAGCAGGCGTGACTGAAAAGAGAAGTCCCAGTGGTGCTGGAATGGTGCTACGGTGGCAGAAGAGGGCTCATGAGTGAGGTCTAGAAGAATGACAGGGAAGTCATCTATCATTTGCTCCCAAATATGCAAGCCAAATCCTGGGGAAAATCATGAGAACCCTGATCCCTGAATAGTTACAGAAGCAGACTCTGGGTGAGCTGAAATGCACATGCTTCAGCATAGTTTGGTAAAAAACTAGTCTTCCTGCTTCTCCACAGATCCATCCCCTTTTTTTCTTTCCAAGGTCATTTGTTGCTATTATTTCATTCTTGTCCTATGCTGTAGGAGTTATGGTACTTGTACTGGAGAATTCTCTAAATTCTCAAAACCCAACCCAAAAGGAAAGGGGTGGGTATCTTTCCATTGATAAAGAAGGTACACCAAAACATGGATGAAGAGAGGTTGAAAGATGTGGTTTGTGTTACACCCTTATTCTTTGGGAAAACAAGAGAACACTTGGGAATTCTTAACATCCTGTTGCCCATGAATTGCAGGAGTGAGCTGTAGAGAGCTTCCTGGAAATCTGAACATGAATCATGGTGGATAGTCTCTCTCTCTTAGGCTGAACATGAATCATGGTGGGTATTCTCTCTCTCTTAGCCTTTGTCTGATCATGTGGACGTTTATTTTTTTAAATTTTTATTTCTTTTTTAAAATATTTTATTTATTTATTTGACAGAGAGATAGCCAGTGAGAGAGGGAACACAAGCAGGGGGACTGGGAAAGGAAGAAGCAGGCTCCCAGGGGGGCAGGGAGCCCGATGCAGGGATCGATCCAGGGGACACTGGGATCAGGCCCTAAGCCGAAGGCAGACGCTTGACGACTGAGCCACCCAGGCACCCCTGATCATGCAAACATTAAAAAAAAAAAAACAAAATCCTGTTTATTTTGCCTCTTCAATGTTTCCCAATCATGTATTCCCCTTCCATTTATCCTATTACTGACCTAATTCAGGTGCTCAGTCCCTAACATCCAGATTTTTGCTGTTTCTCTCTGTCTGTTTTGTTTTCCAGTTTCTCTCTACTCCAATTCATTCCAAACATTACTTTCAGTATTACTTTTCAAAAATATAGTTCTTATCCCATTATTTTTCCTCCTACAAATCTTTCATGGCTCTTTGGCTTTGAAGTTCCAAATTCCATAGAAAATGCACAGCTTAAGAGTACACAGCTGTATTCAGGTCTTTACATTTAAATGTAAATTTAATTAAAAGTAAATAAAATAAGTTCCTCAATCACAGCTTCATTTCATGTACTCAAAAGCCACCATGGCTAGTGACTACTGAATTGGATAGCACCAATTTAAAATATTTCTATCATCACAGAAGGTTTTATTGGACAACTGTGCCTTAGAATGTTGTACCAATCCTTCTATAACATGTTCCAGCTTACTTTTCCAGCCTTATGGATCCACCATGTGGGTCTACTTATTGTTGAAAGCATCAACCATTCAATCAACAAAGATTCATTGAGCTCCGTTGGTATACGGAATATCATTCTATTGGCAGCACTACTGTGAATTAAAACAAGACAAAACAAAACTGCTCTCATGGAGTTTATATTAGTGGAGGAATTATAAACATCCAAAATATTAAACATGAAAAATATACAATGGTAAGAGGTGCTAGGAAGAAAAATAAAAATGGCAGCGTTCAGTGAACAATGGGTAGGTGGTTACGTGGGGTGTTGAAAGACCTTTGTGTTGAGGGGTATTTTGGCTAAGCCCTGAATGAAGTGAGGAAATGAATCATGTACCTCTCTGGGGGAGTATAAGTTTTTCATTCTACTGCCTTCAAACTTTTGCCCCTCTTTAATGTTTGTGGGGATATTATCTGTAAAGTTTCCACCATCATAAAGTGGTAGCCTTTATGTTGCTCTGAAGATTTTTGGTCTCAAGCCAGAATGTAATCAGAATCCTAGACTATTAAAATTAAAGGCAACTTTAGAAATCATCTAATCTAGTTCCTAATTTTAAGGAGGAGATAGCTAAGATGTAGACAGGTTTCATTGATTTAAGTGGCAAAGTGAAATAGTGGTAAAATGTCAATTAGAACCTGGTCTCCTGGCTTCTACTGTTGTCTTGCTTAGGGTTGAGTTTTCTAAGTAATGAGATCAAAATGAGGAAGACCTCTTGAGCCTTAAATATTTTTTTTTCCTTAAGTATTTTCTCTATTTTGGCTTTCTTCAGAATTTTGTTGATATTCGTGTTTCAAATGAACCATTGGTTTTTCTTTTACACTGCAGAGTCTATCTGATTGTTCAGAAACATATTTGTAATTATTTCCACATTTAGTTGTCTTTTAAAGTTTAGTTTACCAATACCGTAAAATACTTTTTAGCACTATAAACATGATACATACACATATGTATATGTTTCTGTACAAGGTAGGTATATATGTACATCTTTTTGTCATCAATTATATATGCTGCTTTTGTGTTCACACAGTGTATTTTCAAAAACCAAAAAGTTGTTTTTGTGTATTCCCACCTAGCATAGAGTCGTACATTTTAATTGACTTAGGGACTTATTCTCCAAATGAAATCCTGAGGAATTGCTTCAAGAATTCCCATAGATGGTAGGCTAGTAATTTAATTAAATTTCTAGAACATTTTTAAGGGATTAGAAGCCTTAAACTTATTTTTGGTAGGTAAGGGCTAAGGCTTCTCTCTCCTTGTGGAATGCAAGATCATGGCACATTATTCAAGATTAGTAGCTTAGTAGTATAATTTTATTATACTTCCTGTATTGTCAATGAATAGTAAGCTCATAAAGTACATCTTCATTTAATGATTTTGGAAACAGTGAATTTCAACATTGAAACTATAGGTACTGAGAATGTATATCAAATTACGTGCTTTGGAGAATAACATCACCAATATGCCAACATAGGTCATTCCTGATTTTGCTCCCCACACAAGAAGAACAGCTGATACCTATTCAAGAACAAGATATCACTGAGAGAATTCTAGAACATGGGGTGAGGCTGAAGCAGGCCCCTGCACTAAAGTCCATTAGAAGGGTAACAGAAAAAGCTACATGTTGACTACATTGCACCTCCCCAGGATAGCATAACACCATACAGAGAAGTCTCCCTTGAGCCTCTGTTTTTTCCAGTATGAAAAGAGAACCTGGGGGTCTTTGTGGGAGCCTTCACTCTGATCTTGCATCATGAAGATTGCAAGGGAATCTGCAGGGCTCAGTCACTGGGAATCTGACTGCTGCAGAGAAGCAGGGAGGGACTGGCAACAACCAGCACATAGATCTTGGCAGACAGAGTCGTCACCTGTAGTGCCCAAGTAGTGATCCCAAATAGCACCTCTCCTCATCTGCAGAACCTAGTTGGGGTGCATTCTGACCAGGGAACTTGGAAGGGTGCAGATCTGCCTTATTCAGATCCATACCATAATATATATTACCACCAAACCTATTTTACAAGAAATGTCAAAGGGAGTTATTTGAGAGCAAATAAAATAATGCTAATTAACATCATAAAAACATGAAAAGGTACCATACATCTTACTGGTAATGCTAACTGTATAGTCATAGTTGGATTCTGCAATATGGTAATGGTGGTGCATTAACTCAAAACAGTAGTTTAAAAGTTAAAAAAAAAAACCCAAATGTAGCAAAAATAGCCATAAATACAATAATCTGTTATTGTTACAGAATATAAAAACCCTGTAAATTGTGACAAATAACCTAGAATGTGAGGGGGAGAAGGAAAAAAATGAAAAGTCTACACATTCTATTGAAGCTATCAGTTTAAAATAGTGTTATAACTTTAAGATGTTTTATTTAAGCCTCATGGTAACTACAAGGAAAAATTTGGTGGTAGTTACACAAAAGAACACAACAAAACAGTCAAAGTATACTGATAGTAAAAAACATCAAAACACAAAAAAGAAAGCAGGATAAGAAACGGGGAACAATGGATCTACATAACAACCAGAAAACAATTAACAAAGGCAATAGTAAGTCCTTACTTCTGAATAATCACTTTAAACATAAATGGATTAAATTCTCCAATCAAAAGACATAGAATGGCTAAATAGATTAAAAAAAAGGTCCAACAACATGCTGCCTATAAAAGACTCAATTTAACCTTAAAGACACACATAGACCGAGAGTAAAAGGATGGAAAAAGACATTTCAAGCAAATGGTAACCAAAAAAGGCAATATGCTGATATATAAGTATACCTATATAAGACAAATATAGATGTAAACCATACTTACATCAGACAAAACATGTTTTAAAAAGCAGTAAAAGCAGTAAGCAGTAAAAAGTAGTAAAAAGAGACAAGGTTGTTATATAATGATAAAGAGGTCAGTACATCAGGAATTTGTAACAGTTGTAATATTTATGCTCCCAAAATTAGAGCACTTAAATATGTAAAGCAAAACCTGACAGAAGTAAAAGGAGAAATAAAGAGCAATACAATAACAGGGACTTTAATACCCATTCTCAGCAATGGCTAGATCATTCAGACAGAGAATTGATAAGGAAACAGCAGACTTGAACACTATAGACCAAATGGACCTCACAGACAAGTGCAGAATGTTTTGTCCAACAACAGCAGAATGCACGTTCTTCTCAAGGGCACATGAAACATTTTCTAGAATAGATCATATATTAGGCCACAAAGCAATTCTTAAAAATTCATTAAGATTTAAATTATACCAAGTAATCTTCTCTGACCACAGTGGCATAAAACTAGAAATAAATTACGAGAAAAACTGGAAAATTCATGAACACGTGGAAATTAACACTCTCCCAAACAACTGATGGATCAAAGAATAAATTAAAGGAGAAATAGTTTCTTGAGACAAATGAAAGTGGAAGCATCACATACCAGACCTTATGGGATGCAGCAAAAACAGTTCTAAGCAGGAAGCTAATAGCAATAAATGACTACATTAAGAGGCAAGAGCAGCTAAGATGCCAGAGTAGTAGGAGGACCCTAGGCTTGCCTCTTCCCTTGAACACAGCTAGATAAATATCAAATCCTTCTGAATACCTAAGAAATTGATCTGAGGACAGAGAGAACAAACTGCACAACTAGAGGGAGAGAGGAGGCCACATTGTGGAAAGGTACGGAGATGTGTTTTGGGGGAGAAAAGGATCATGGGTGTTGCAGAGGGGAGGGAGCCCTGCTCTCAGAGAGCAGTGAGATTGAGAGAGAGGAGCATAGAGCATTGGATCACAAAAGGAAAATACTGCTCTGAAGCCATTGACTGGAAAATGAGGGGCTGATTTTCCTGAGTTTTTACAACCATTGGAGCTCAAAGGCTGGAGTTTTAGAGGTCTGCTTTGTGGCTGGTATAGAGGCCTGAGGGCACTACAGTGCTCCTGTAGAGAAGGCAGGTAGGTAATGGGGGGGGGGGCAAAGTGCAGACCGCATGATCTGAGGATCACCCAGAGAAGCTCTGGAAGAGAAGTTTCCCCCTTCCTGGAGCGCATCTGAAAGGTGGCATTGCCTCTCCAGGGACAAAGGAACCTGTGGGACCCATTTCCTTCCCCACCCCTCAGCCTAGGCACAGAGACACCTGCTGAGGGTGGCTAACCCGGACACTGACTCCATGGTGTGCTTTGCTTCAAACCCCACACTCCTGTGCTCTGGTGTGACTGGCCTTTGAGGTCAAGCCTGCATCAGTCCCAGCATGGTGAGACCCTCCCCCAGAAGACAGCACAGGTCCCCATCACACCAGTACCCTAAAGTTTGGAGTTTTAAAAACTCAGCCAACCTGGCTGGGATAGAGCCCAAAGTGCACTGTGCTACTCCAGGCAGGCAAGCAACAGGGACACAGTGTGAAAACAGTGATCTGAAAAACACCTAGGACACATGAGGGACATTTATTTACTCTTCTGGGAGGGCTTCCCTGACACCAGCAAGCACGAACGTCTCTCTCCAGGGACAAAGGAGCTGGCTGGTGCCATTTCCCTATTCCACCCCTCAGCATAAACTAACTTCAGTAAACAGCACGGTGCCAACACTGATTGCCTAATCTGCTACACCGAGCCCTGCCCCCCTGTGCTTTACTGGTACTGTTTTTCTCAGGTCACTGTGCCTAAGAACCAGTACAGCAGGGCCCCTCCCCCAGAAGATTGGCACAAACCCCCACATGCACCATGACTATTGACCATAGAGTTCTGCAGAGCTTCAGCTCTAGTGGAAATAGCATCAGGTGTCTTTCAAGAAGCAGACCAGAGCACTCCTAGTTAAAACTCTCCAAACTCTGGCCCAAGTCCAAACACTCCCCACTGCAGGCAAGGAGAAATTCTGTTGAGGACTGACTTGAGAGATAAAGCAGCCATAACACAGTAGCAGAGTGCATGCAGAATACACAGGAGACACATTCTGAAGCACCAGGCCCTGGAGAGTATATGACTTCTTCATAAAACCATTACTCTAAGGAGCAAGAAACCTAACAGACTTTACTAACACACAGATGTTCTGAAGAAGAGACTCATGGCAGCTGTACTCTCAGTTTTGAAGGGGAAGAAACACTTTATTGGTATTATAAAAAATCTAATAGAAACAAGAAAGGAGAAATCTGAGCATAGATGAAGGCAATAGTAAGCAATAAAGGAGAATAAGACAGAGTTACATCAAATCAGGTACTTATAACATCCAACCTCATTAGCTGGGAGAGCCCCGTGGAGACAGCCAGGCTGGAGTCCCCATTGAGAGGTGTGGGTGGAGCGTCTTCCCCTCAGGTAAGACTTCCAACTGAACATCCCCATAAGGGCCATATTTATGGGGTAAATGGTGGGGTCTGAAATTAAACATTTGTTTGCCTATGTGCAGTTTGGAGCAGGCTGCATTTCTATCATGTCTTTACATCTTCAAGGAGCCTGGGCAATATGTACTTGTCTCCCCTCCTGGATTCCATTCTGTGGGTCCAGCCCAGCCTGGAGCCAGAGGTGATACAAGGCAAAATTTATAGCTCTTGGCGTCCAGATAAGAAGGATCAGTTCTGACCTGGAGACCAGCTAATGTCAACTAAGCAGACTCTCGAGGTCACTCATGCAGCACAAGTCTCACAGACAACATTCTTTAGCCTGCTGTGTATATGCAGGTCGGGATGGTGGGTTATGCATGACAAATCACAGAAATCTCCACCCATACAATACAACAGATGAAGACAGATACCTAGACAAAATGCCAAGATGGAAGAATTCATCCTAAGAGAAAGAACAAGAAAAGGTCACAGCCAGGGATCTAATCTAAACAGATGTTAAGTGATATGCTTGATGCAGAATTTAAAGCAACAATCATAAGAATACTAGCTGAGTTTGAGACGGGCGTGGAAGACATCATGGATCCCCTCATCACAGAGGTAAAAGAGCTTAAAACCAATGAGGCTAAAATGAAATATGCACTAACTGAGATTTAATGATGTAACGACCAAAAGGACGGAAGTAGCAGATTACGTGATGTAGAAGATAGACTTACGGAAAATAATGAAGCTGATCAGAAGAGGGAAAGAAAAATCTTGGATCATGAAAGTAGATTTAGGGAACTCAGTAACTCCATCAAACGAAATCACATTCATGTTATGGGAGTCCCATAAGAAGAAGAGACAGAAAAGAGGGCAGAAGGTTTATTTAGGTTTATTTAGGAAATTATAGGTCCTAACCTCAAAGGGAAGACAAATAAGGTTAGCAGCAGATCTCTCCACAGAAACTTGGCAGGCCAGAAGAGAGTGGAGTGATATATTAAACATGCTGAATGGGAAAAATATTCAGCCAAGAATACTCTATCCAGCCAAGGCTATCATTCAGAATAGAAGGAGGGATAAAAAGTTCCCCAGAGAAACAACAACTAAGGAGTTCATGTCCACTAAACTGGCCCTGCAAGAAACATTAAAGGGGCCTCTTTGAATGGGAAAGAAAGACCAAAAACTACAAATACTAGAAAGGAATAGGGAAAATCTCCAGAAATGTCGAAAGAAGTAATAAAATGGCACTAAATTCATATCTATCAATAATCATTCTGAGTGTAAATGAAATACATGCTCCAATCAAAACATGAGAGTGTCAGAGCAGATTAAAACAACAACAACAACAACAACAACAAAACAAAAACAAGACCCATCCATATGCTGCCTACAGGAGACTCATTTTAGACCTAAAGACACTTGCAGTTGAAAGTGAGGGAATATAGAAACATTTACCATGCAAATGGATGTCAAAAGAAATCTGGAGTAGCAATAGTGATATCAAACTAGATTTTAAACCAGAGACTGTAACAAGGTGAAGAAAGGCACTATGTCATAATGAAGGGGTCTATCCAACAAGAAGATGTAATTATAAATATTTATGCCCCCAACTTGGGAGCACCGAAATATATAAAACAATAACAAACAAACTCACTGATAATATTATACAATAATAGTAGAGGACTTTAACACCTCACTTGATGGACAGATCATCTAAGCAGAAAATCAACAAGGAAATTTGACACACTGGACCAGATGGACTTAACAGATATATTCAGAACATTTCACCCTAAAGTAGCAGAATACGCATTCTTTTCAAGTGCACATGGGACATTGTCTAGAATGGATCACATACTAGGTCATTTCTCAGGCCTCAACAAGTACAAGAAGGTTGAGATCATGCCATGCATATTTTCAGACCACAATGCTGTGAAACTTGAAGTCAGCCACAGGATAAAATTTGGAAAGACCACAAATATATGGAGGTTAAAGGACAGCCTACTAAAGAATGAATGGGTCAACCAGGAGATTAAAGAATAAATTAAAAAAAAAAAAAACACATGGAAACAAACGAAAATGAAAACAATAGTCCAAAACCTTTTGGATGCAGCAAAATACAGTCCTAAAAGGGAAGTCTATAGCAATACAGGCCTTCCTCAAGAAACAATAAAAATCTCAAATATGCAACCTAAAATTATACCTAAAGGAGCTAGAAAAAGAAAAACAATGAAGCCTAAAGCCAGCAGAAGAAGGCAAATAATAAAGATTAGAGCAGAAATAAATCCTATGGAAACAAACACACAAAAACCAGTAGAACAGATCAATGAGAACAGGAGCTGGTTCTTTGAAAAAATTAATACAATTGATAACCCCCTAGCCAGACTTATCAAAAAGAAAAGAGAAAGGTCCCAAATAAACAAAATCACAGGAGAAATCACAACCAACACCACAGAAATACAATTATGAGAATATTATGAAAAATTATATGCCAACAAATTAGGCAATCTGGAAGGAATGGGTAAATTCCTGGAAACACATAAACTACCAAAACTGAAACAGGAACAAATAGAAAACCTGAACAGATTGATAACCAGCAAAGAAATTGAACTGGTAAAAAAAAATCTCCACCAAAAAATTGCTAGAACTGATACATGAATTCAATAAAGTTGCAGGATACAATCAACATACAGAAATCTGTTGCATTTCTATACTCCAATAATGAAGCAGCAGAAAGAGAAATTAAGGAATCAGTCCCATTTACAACTGGGCCCAAAATCATAAGATAACCTAGGAATAAACATAACCAAAGAGGTAAAAGAACTGTCCTCTGAAAACTAAAACATTTAAGGAAGAAAGTGAAGATGACACGAAGAAATGGAAAAACATTCCATGCTCATGGAAAGGAAGAACAAATATTGTTAATTTGTCTATCTACCCAAAACAATGTACACATTTAACGCAATCCCTATCAAAATACCACCAGCATTTTTCCCAGAGCTAGAACAAACAGTACTAAAATTTGTATGGAACCACAAAATACCCTGAATAGCCAAAGCAGTTTTGAAAAAGAAAAGCAAAGCTAGAAGCATCACAATTCCAGAGTGCAAGCTATATTACAAAGCTGTAGTCATCAAGACAGTATGGCACTGGCACAAAAACAGACCCATAGATCAGTGGAACAGAATAGAGAATCCAGAAATGGAGCCACAACTGTATGGTCAGCTAATCTTCAACAAAGCAGGAAAGAATGTCCAAAGGGAAAAATTCTCTTGAACAATTGGTGTTGGGATAACTGGAGAGCAAATGCAGAAGAATGAAACTGGAGCACTTTCTTACATCATACACAGATATAAATTCAAAATGGCTGAAAGACCTAAATGTGAGACAGGAATCCCTGAAAATCCTGGAAGAGAACACAGGCAATAATCTCTTTGACACTGATTGGCTGTAGTAACTTCTTACTAGATATATCTCCTGAGACAAGGGAAACGAAAGTAAAAATGAACTATTGGGATTTTATCAAGATAAAAAGCTTCTGCACAGTGAAGGAAACAATCAACAAAACTAAAACACAGCCTATGGAATGCAAGAAGATATTTGCAAATGACATTTCTGATAAAGGGTTAGTATATGAAATTTATATAGAACTTATCTAACTCAACACCCAAAAAACAAATCATCCAGTTAAGAAATGGGCAGAAGACATGAATAGACATTTTTCCAGAGAAGATATAGAGATGGCTAACAGACACATGGAAAGATGCTCAACATCACTCTTCATCTGGGAAATACAAATCAAAACCACTATGAGATACCACCTCACACCTGCCAGAATGGTGAAATTAACAACTCAGGAAACAACAGATATTGGTGAGGATGTGGAGAAAAGGTAACCCTCTTACACTGTTGGTGGGAATACAAACTGGTGCCGTCACTGTGTATGGAGGTTCCTCAAAAAGTTGAAAGTAGAAGTACCCTATGACCTAGCAATTGCACTAGCAGGTATTTACCCAAAAGATACAAATGTGTTAATTCAAAGGGGCACATGCACCCTGATGTTTATAACAGCATTATCAACAATAGCCAAATAATGGAAAGAGTCCAAGTGTCCATTGATGAATAGATAAAGAAGTGGTATGTAAAGAAGTGGTATGCATATATGTGTACACACACACACAAATATATATATATATATATATATATATGCTCATGTATATGTATATATTATCTATCATGCATTATATTTATCATACACAATAGAATATTACTTGGGCATCAAAAAGAATGCAGTCTTGCATTTATAACAGTGTGGATGGAGCTAGAGAGTATTATGCTAAGTTAAGTAAATCAGTTAGAGAAAGACAAATACTATATGATTTCACTCATATGTGGAATTTGAGAAACAAAACAGATGAACACAGGGGGAGAAAAGAGAGGCAAACCATAAAACAGACTCTTAACTATAGAGTACAAACTGAGGGTTGCTGGAGTGGAGGTGGGCAGGGGATGGCTTAAATGGGTGATGGGTATTAAGGAGGGCATTTGTGATGAGGACTGGGTGATGTATGTAAATGATCAATCAGTAAATTGTACAGCCAAAACTAATGTTACATTGTATCTTAACTAACTGGAAGTTAAATAAAAACTTAAAACTAAAAACAAAAAAACCCATAAAATTAAAAAAGTTAAAAAAATAAAAATTAAAAAAATTAAAAAGGAGGCAAGAGCAATTCCAAATAGACTAACTGTATACCTTAAGGAACTAGGAAAAGAAAAAAAGTGATTTGAAAGTTAGCAGAATAAAAGAAATTAGAACAGAAATAGAGAACCCAAAAACAAAGACAAGGTTAAGCAAACTAAGAGTTGATACTTAGAAAAGATAAACAAAATTGACAAAACCTTAGATTAACCAATGAAAAAAGAAAAAGGACTCAAATCTGCAAAATTATAGAAAAAGGAGACATTACAAATATCATAGAAATTCAGAGGATCATCGGAGGCTACTATAAAGAACTATGTGTTAACATATTGAACAACCTAGAAAAATTGGAAAAAATCTTAGAAACATACAAATTACCATTTAGGAATCAGGAAGAAGTAGATAATCTGAATAAGCCAATTACTAGTAAGGATATAGGATCAATAAATAAATATCTCCTGATGAAGAAAAGCACAGGACCAGATGGTTTTCTTGGAGAGTTTTACTGAACATTGAAAGAATTCCCGCCAATCTTTCTTAAAGTCTTCCAAAAAATCAAAGAGGAAGGAACACTCAGTCCCAAACTGAACTTAGAAGGCCAGCATTACCCTGATAGTTAATCCAGAGAAGGAAAACTACTAGAAAAAAAAACCACAGACCAATATCTCTGATGAATAGATAACGCAAAAATTCTCAGTAAAATGCTGGCAAAGTGAATTCGGCAGCGTGTTATGAGGATCATTCACCATGATCAAGTATGATTTATCCCTAGGATGCGAGGATGGTTCAACATATGCAAATGATTGTGATATATTGCATTAATAGAATGAAAGAAGAAAATAGTATGCTCATCTCAATAGAGGTAGAGAAAGCATTTGATACAATACAACATCCACTTATAAAAACTTCTAGTAAATTAGGCACAGAAGGAACATATCTCAACATAAAGGCCATATATTGCAAGCTCATAGGTAACATCATAGTCAGTGGTGAAAGGATACATGAGACAAATGTGCCCATTGTCACTTCTCCTATTCAACATAATACTGGAAGTCTTATCCAGAGCAGTCAGACAGGATAAAGAAATAAAGTGTATAAGAATTGGAAAGGGAGAAGTAAAATTGTCTTTGTTTGCAGATGACACGATTTTATATATAGAAAATCTTAAAGATTCATCAAAAATTGTGAACTCTAATCAGTGAATTTAGTAATTTGCAGGATACAAAATTAACATACAAAAACAGTAACATTTCTATACACCAACCACAAAATTTCTGAAAAAGAATAAATCAATCCCATTTACAGTAAGTATCAAAAACATTCTTGTGAGAGAAAAAGAGAGACAAGGGACTCATTATTATGAGAAAAATACTTTTGACCTTGTGGACCCCTTGAAAATTGTTGGAATCACTAGGAGTACTTTGACCATACTTCAAGAACTGCTGTATTTTTTTTAAGAACTACTATTGAAGAATATTATCCTGTTAATTCAATACATTTTATGCTTATCGCAACTCCATATCTCTTAAAACCAGTTGCTTGTGGATTTTTATATTCCAGTCCTACAGTTGTGGATTGCTGATGGTACTGAGATCAAGGTACGGGATTAGAGATATCTCTAACTTTGTCATGTGTTAACTCTCACTGCTGGAAGCTTTTTCTCATACTGGAGGTCTTTTTCAGATAGTCAATCACCTTCTCTGTGACACATTTAATAATTCCTGTGTCTGTCTTATGTACTTCATACATACATTTATTATTTTATAATCATGCAGTTGTTAATTACAGTCAAAAAGCCAAGATGTGTATAAAATACTACTTTATTTCCTTTGTAATTTATTTTACTGTGACTTCTTAGCTTTGTAACTTCACAGGGAATCCCATATCCAGCATGATAGGTTCTCCTAACCTGACCTAGTGTTCCTCTGTACTCTGAGAGCCTACGTGGTGCCCAAAGAATGGAAATGAGCTTCTGGTGACTGAGACAGACATGCTGACAGTCCATTGCCTTCACTTATGGTAGTACTCTACTTGTCTGCCACTTTTTAGCTGCTCCCAGGCCATACTTCTTGCGACGAAAGCAGAGATTTGGTCTGGTGACTAATGACCAGTGACAATGGTCACTTGTTCCTCTACTCCCACATAGCTATTCCTTTTGGAGGCCCTGGGGCACTGTCCCTTCATGTTTGTGTCTCTAGTTCTGGGACCCCACAAACCTAACAAAAACTGTAGAGGAAACCCCCAGCTAGCCTCTTGCTTAAGACTGTTTTTGATTTACAATTGACACTATTATGCTCAGTGGGTCTAGGATTTACAAAACAAGGGTTAGGAATTCTGGCAAGTTTCTTTTCCTTCCAGTTATATACCTATCCTGAGTACACTGAATCATGGAATTTTCTACTTTCTTCAAGGGGAAGTGGAAAAAAGAAGAAAATCTGGGAGGGGGAAAAGACAGCACTAATTAATCCAACAATGTATTATCTATCCATATATGTATTAGACATGATTATTTTATTCGGTTTTGTCTTTGCACCTTACTCTCCAACATACATACACACATGCATGCACACAGAATCCATGACGTTGATGTGAATGCCTTGACATAGGTAGCTTTTAGTACCATACATAATGACCAGTATATCATAGGATCTCTAAATATTTGTTAAAGCAATCTAAAAAAAATACATAACTAAGGTCTTTACCAATAAATTTTATCTTAATTTTCTTTGAAAAAAATCTAAGCTATGCCTTCTTGTTCATTATTATCATAATTGAGGAATTAAAGGCTAACGACCATGGGGCGCCTGGGTGGCTCAGTCGTTAAGAATCTGCCTTCGGCTCAGGGCGTGATCCCAGTGTTCTGGAATCGAGCCCCTCATCAGGCTCCGCTGCTATGAGCCTTCTTCTTCCTCTCCCACTGCCCCTGCTTGTGTTCCCTCTCTCGCCGGCTGTCTCTCTCTCTGTCAAAAAAAATAAATAAAATCTTTAAAAAAATAAAATAAAATAAAAAAAGAAAGGCTAAAGACCATACTAAAATGCTGATATCTTTAAGGATCTAATATACTAAAACAAGTTCTTAGTACACTAAGAACATTATACTATTAGCGCCAGGCAAAGCTCTAGATTGAGGCATTGGAAGGAAATAAGCAATAAGTAGATAATATGTCTTCTGACTCAGAATTGTTTATAAATTAAAATTTCCTCTAGTGCTGGAAAATTATAGCTATCTAGTACACTTAGGTATGCACAGGAATTTCTGTAGTGCTAAATGAAACAATGTTTTAAAATAGCTGATACACTATGTCATAGGTGTTAGGTGATGCTCAGGAAATGGCAGCAATTTACTTTGCTTTATTTTTCTCTGACTGTAGACCTTGTGGGTCTACAGCACAGCTATCTTGCAGCTATGAGAAATGCCAGTTTTCTCTGCTGCCAGTAAATTCTTTTTATACCAAGAGGAAATCTAGACTTCTTGCTTAATTAATGTGCATAATAACTATTACAGAAGCAGAAAATGGAGGGCTAAAATGATCCTGCAGTGTCTCAGAAATGTACTTCACAGGAGACAATGGGAAGAAATCTGAATTTGCCAGTACTTTTAAGTTTTTTTTTTCCTGACTTCTTTTTCTGTGGTTTATGGCATGCTCAATTTCTGCTGTGTCTGGATAAACTCAAGTATGTGTTCCCATGACACGTGATGCTCAGCTTCTTGACATATATTAACACGTACAAGATCTCTTCTGGCATAAAAATTAGTCTTCATCATATAATGAAAGAATTGCCCTAACTTTGTAATAAATATTTTAGGAAGAATGATTCAAGGCAAATTCAAAATTTATTATAAAACTTTTTTAAAAAGATTTTATTTATTTATTTGACACACACAGAGAGAGAGCGTGCACAGGAGTGCACAAGCTGGGATAGGGGCAGGCAGAGGGAGAGGGAGAAGCAGACTCACTGCAGAGCAGGGAGCCCAATGTGGGGCTCGATCCCAGGACCCTGGGATCATGATGAGTCTAACGCAGATGCTTAACTGACTGGGCCATCCAGGCGCCCCTATTATAAAATTTCTGTAGACGCTTGATGGATTTGCAGACTGCGAATATGTTTGGATAATTTTGTCAAAACAAAAAACCAATAATTTAAAATCTTTAACATCAAAGTCTTCCTTGTGTTGGTGCTTAAAAATGCAGGGTGAAACATCCATGTTTTAATCTTGGCTCTACATTTTCCACCTTGAGCAAATTCTTATATGTTCTGATCCCCAATTTTCACATCTAAAAATGTAGAATGAGAAATAGGACCTTGTCATAGGTTTATTATGATTAATAAGTGAATAATTCATGTAAGACGACAGGAGTGTCCTGCACATTGTAAGTTTTCATTAAGTATGATAATAAACTAACTTCTGATCTCTACCTTCAGAATTTATCCTTAATATAGTTCATGAAATATTATTTAAGTTTTAAGAATTACTTTCTTTTTGCATTTAAAATATGCTGAACAATTATAATGCATTTGGAGGATGGATTATTTCATGAAACTATTCCTTATTTATTTTCTAGTCCTAGGTTTCAGGAATTAAAGTTTGAATTTAGAAGAGAAGTTAATATTCTTAATTGTAAATACCATCTTTATAGTTTGATTTTATCATAAACAGTATTTATTTGACATCATTGTTAAGTTTCTTTCTCATTGATGTTAAAATAAATCCCTGTTGTATTGTTTGAATGAAGGCATTAAATATGTGCTAGAAGTCTCCTTTCTCTGAACTTGGTATAAATATACTTTTCATTCTTAGATGGTTACAGGAAGCTTTTCCTCTATTTTCTCTACTCCAAGGTATGTATAGTGATAAGTATCATTGAAATTCTGAGATTTATCTCACTTTTACACTCACTGTTAACTTGCCTAACTTATTTAGTTCATCTAAGCTTGTGTGCAGGTCAACTTTGACAAGTAATTTAGAAAGTTGTCATGTTTGACAGTAAGGCTTCTGTGATCATGGCTTTTCTACTCTATTAATATTGTCAACTGGACTGTTTTCTGACATTTTAAAATAAATGTGAGCCATATTTACTATTATTCAAAAGACAGATCACTCAACTACTGTGAATGAAAAATATTTCACTGGCTAGTGGGAATTTTTAAGACAAATAATGTTATATTCAGAAAACTTAGTGAAGTAATCATTGAAATTCTTATTATTTAGTGGAATTGGGGCATTTTGTATATACTTAAATTTAACTGCTGTGTTACACTTTCTTCAGCTAAATGAAAAAAAACAGTAATTTTTTAAAACCTCAAGTCTAGGCAATGGGTGCTTTTGTGTATTTCAGTTTTAAATCAACCAATATTTTCTCTAAAGGTTGCAACGTAAAAAGCACCATGGGGCCATCTCTTTCTCATCCACCACTCCCCTCCCCACCATTCTGCCTTTCACAAAAAGAGGAATCTCTTGAACTTTTAAGTTAAATAAATATAAAGCAGAGTTTTTTTTCTAAAATGAAAGATTCTGTCAGAGTAGTTCCAGGAAATTAAGCCTATTGCAAGAAAATAAAAGCAGTGCTCCAGTAATTCAGTCAGCATACCATAGTAGTTAAGAGAAGGGTTTTTTTTTTTTTAGCCAGATGGCATGGGTTTATAATTCTGTCTCTACTACCTGGGACCTTGATCAGGTTATTTTTGTATGCTTCAGTTTCCATAATTGTAAAGTGGGGATAAAAATGATACTACCTTATCAGGTGGTTATGCAGGACAAGTGAACGTGTTTTTACTTTTTATTTTTAAAACACTTGGAATTGTACCTGGCATGCACAGTAAACACAAAGGCCCAGGTAAGCTTCCCTGTTTGGCACTACTCAATGCATAGTGTCATACGTTGTTTAAAAACAAAACAAAAAAAAGGACACTGTATGAATAACTTCTCTGGGAGAGAGCAAATGGAAGCTTATGCTTGGTGACTCCTGGACCTTGATGGTAGTAGTATGTACAATTTTGCTGTAATAAACTGTATCTGTGAGTATAATGCTTTTTGTGAGTTCTGTCGGTTCTTCTGGTGAATATTGAACCTAAGAGTGCTCTTGGGACTCCCCAAACTTAAAATCCATGTCAGAAGTAAGGGTGATGTTGAGGACTCCTGAGCTTTGCATGGCCTTTCACAACTATCTTCATATTCTGGCCATTCTGAAAGTTTCATGCATACTTCTCCTTTAGACCTGTTTATTCCCATTTTTCAAACTTTCCCTTTCCAATTGAATGGCCAGCAGCCAACCTCAGCTCTTGCCCGTGAGTGCAAATGTCAAAACTTATTTTCTTCTAGGAAGAGTGGACAGCCAGATATACTGCCTGAAATTATACACTCTGTGGGATTTTCCTTATTGGTAGTCCTCAGTAATGCAGTAATCCTGTGTCCTTCCAAGTTCCACAAATCAGGTCTGCACTTTCATCTCCTGCTAGCTGGTCTCAGGGAATCCCTTCCCTCCCCCGCCACCTCAGGCCATAGCTGCAGGTTTAGGAAAAATTCGTGAGCAGCAGAAATAACCATCATGAGATTCTGATCCAGCAGGTCATGCAATTTAATTGTGTGTTCTTGATGTTGTTGGACTCAGTCTCATACATACCATTTCCATTTAATGATGGAGTAAATACAAGTTCATGATGGGCAATTCATGTTGTATATTTCCTTGATGTTCTTTAATTAGAAGTCTTTACCAGAACCCAGTAAATTGCCAGGGATTGCTTCTCAAAAGTAGAATGATTTTTGGCAGATGAGGACATTGCTTTACTCCAAAACTAATGAGTCTTTAATGTAATTCTCCTATTGAGACTTAACAGATACTCCATGTACCATTGTCATTGCCCATGTACACTTCCAATATTGTTGGAACTGTACAGCCTAATCACTTGAATAGTAATCTGCAGTTATTTTCTAACATCTAATAGGCTTTTCCACTGTCAAACAAACAAGGTAAAATGGATAGGATAGGAATCACCAGCCTTACAACTTTCAAATCTTCGAACTGTAGTAAAAATCTTCAGTTTTATTACAGATGTCGTATTGTTTTTTTATCTTCTATTTGTATATAGGAGACACTTCCAAGAGTTTCCTTTTCGTTTTTATGACCCTCATAGTGGGGAGTCAATGTAAGGATTCTAACTTTGCATTCAGGAACTGAAAAAATAACCACAGGCTTGGTTGTAGATCCATAGGATCCACTGGGAGACATATATGAAGATTCTGTCATTTGACCTCCCATTCCGGCAATTGGGCCTGAGATGTATTTGTATTCTGAACTTTAGTGTTAATTCAGAGCCCATATTTAACAAACCTTTGGAGATTTGGGTATTTATCTGTATCCAGTTATAAGGCACCCAAATAAATGGCTGCATATCTCTCTGGAGAAGGCTTGGACACCTGTTCATTTAACATAGCTATAAGCACCATTGCGGGGGTCTTCCCCAAAGCCTCTCTATTCATTAATCAAAGGACTCATGATCTATGAATTGACCCAAGGCCATAAATTTGCTAATCTACTGTGTTAATTTTTTATCTGCAGGACTTTATTTTCTTTGTTAATGTCAAGCACATAAAGGTTGCTCGCTTACTGTATTGTAGGGATATCATGCTAAAATATCCACTACTTCAGTTTCCTACAAGTCAATACACTCTCATCACCCTTGTGGATTTGTATTAATTCATATGCCTTCTTCGTCTGACCTATATTATACTGGGATTCCATTTTTCCCATCAGAAACAGCGAACCCAATTTCCTTGCAGTATCCCTCACAGGACAATTGCCGTAAAGCTCTCACAGATGATGTTGCCTCCCTCATCAATACATTTATTAATGCCTCAGAAAAGGAGAACTCCCTACTATTATTTCTTTTCTTTCTTTTTAAAATATTTATTTATCTATTAATTATTATTATTATATTATATATATGTATATTTTTCTTTTTTGGAGAGAGGGAGGGAGGGCACGAGCTGGGGCTGGGGGGGGCGGCAGAGGGGAAGAGAATCTCAAGCAGGCTCTGCACTGGGCATGGAGCCCAATGCGGGGCTCTGTCTCCTGACCCTGAGATGATGATCTGACTGAAAGCCAAGAGGTGGAGGCCTAACAGAACTGTGCCATCGAGGCTCCCTCTTTTATTTCTTTCATGCTCACTAGTAGTTGTGTTCTTTATTGGTTGATTTAATACCCCATCCTTCTAGAAGGTAAGATTTCTGCAATAATAGAGTAATTCTTGTCTCTCTTATTCTCTGATAATTCTATAGTGCCTAAATAGTTCCTACTATACAGAGGTGCTTAATAAGTCATTACTGACCAACTGGCTGACTGAATGAATGATTATATCTCTGTGCTTCTATGTGAATGTTAGTGTGGGATAGATTGCCAGAAATTTGAATTGCTTTGTCTAAATTTATGGACATTTTAATTTTATGAAGTACCATCTACTTGTCCCTCAGATAGATATTACTAATGGACATTTTCATCAAATATGTGTGAGAATAGTCATTTCCGCAAATTCTTCCTAATCCATGGCCTTAATTATATTGTCAGTCCATATGTGAAAAAAAATCCTATTGATTTATTTGCATTTTCTTCGATGATTGGTACATTTGAGCATTTTATATTATATATATATATTTAATATATGTGTATATATATTCATATATGTAAAATATATATGGGTGTGTATATATATACTGGCCCTTTATATTACTTTATAAGAACTTGTTCATATACTGCTCATTTTCCCATTGAATTTTAAAAACTTTATATGTAGGAGGTCATTTTGTTCTGTGGGTGGTGTTGATTATATATTGATTTGTGCTTAGCAACCTTTATGAATTTTGTGCTAATTATGTAATTTTTTTCTATAATTTCATTTGCATTTTTGATATAGCCTATCCTGTTATCTGTGAGTAAGAGTCTAGGTTTTCCCCTCAATTCTTAAACATTATTTATTTTTCTTGCCTACTGCAATAACTTAAACTCCTGTACACTTCTAATAAGAAATGAGAACTGCAAGCTCCCTTATCTTGTCCTTGATTTTAAACAAAATGTCTTAATTATGTTTTTATCTCTAAGTTGTTTATTTTGCATGCTTTTATTAAATTTAGGGAGTTAATTTCTTACTTTAATTTGCCAAGAGTTTTCCTTTTTAAAAAATCATAGATGGATGTTTAATTTTATTAGCATATCTTTTGAGGGGACCATATAATTTTTCTCCATTAATATGCTGATGTGATATATTGTATTGATTTTTAAAAATGTAAAACCACACTTTAAGCCCATCAAAGGCATGCTTCATTTCTGTTACAACTTTTTAAATCTGTAGCATCTCTTTTTCGTTCGTTGTTAGGTTTTCCATCTGTCTTCCTCCTTGCGCATTTTTCTTGCACATTGTATATACTTCATCCATTAAAACTCTTAGCATATAAATTATAGTTGTTTTAAATTCCTGGTCTGACATCCCAACATCTCTGCCATGTCTGGTTCTGATGCTTGCTCTGTCACTTCAAATTTTATGAAATGCAGCTAATGCAGCACTTAACTGAATACCTAGAGCCTAAAGCACATACATTGTAAAAGAATGAAAGATGAGAATAAGTGAGCTATGTTTTCATCTCAAGATGATAGAAAAGAGCAATAAATCTTATGAAAGAAAATAGAAAGGATGAATTAACATAAAAGCAGGATCAATGAATAACTACAATACAGTTTTGTATTATAATTACAATATAATTGTATTATAATTTTTTCTTGATAGTCAGACATGATAATTGAATAAAAGGAACTACTATAAATAGGCCTTTAGTAATGCATGGTGAGTTGTCAGGAGAGGGGAAGCATTCTCTAGTCCTACAGGTGGGTCTCAATCTTTCAGTGATTTGTGTCTCTGGACTGTAACTTCACAAGCGTTTCTTATTTCTTTTCTCCCTCTTTCGTTGGGACAGATTGGTTACAGTGAGTTGGTATTGGGTATTTCCCTTCCCTAGGCCAGTTATGCTCTGATAATACCCCAGTGGGGTTAGCTCTGGTGAAGTAGTTTCACATGAGGGCAGGCCTTGTTAAGAAGCACAGCATGCTCTGGAGTATTTGAAAATGGCTTCTTTAGGATTTTGATGGTTTCCTGTCTCATATTTGGGTCTTTAATATATTTTGAATTTATTTCTGTGCATGATGTAAGAAAGTGCTCCAGTTTCACTCTTCTGCATGTTGGTCTCCAGTTTTCCCAACACCATTTGTTGACGAGGTTGTCTTTTTCCCATTGGATATTCTTTCCTACTTTGTTGAAGATTAGTTGACCATATAGTTGTGGCTGCATTTCTGGATTCTCTATTCTGTTCCACTGATCTATGGACCTGTTTTTGTACTGTCTTGATGATTACAGCTTTGTAAAATAGCTCGAGGCCCAGAATTGTGATGCCTCCAGCTTTGCTCTTGTCTTTCAAAATTTGGGGTCTTTTTTGGTTCCATACAAATTTTAGTATTGTTTGTTCTAGCTCTGGGAAAGATGCTGGTGGTATTTTGATAGGGATTGCATTGAATGTGTGCATTGCTTCGGGTAGTATAGACATTTTAACAATATTTATTCTTCCTTTCCATGAGCATGGAATGTTTTTCCATTTCTTAGTGTCATCTTCACTTTCTTTCCTAGTGTTTTATAGTTTTCAAAGGACGGATCTTTCACCTCTTTGGTTAGGTTTATTCCTAGGTATCTTATGATTTTTGGCCCAGTTGTAAATGGGATTGATTCCTTGATTTCTCTTTCTGCTGCTTCATTATTGATGTATAGAAATGCAACAGATTTCTTTTTTTTTTTAATTTTATTTATTTATTTGACAGAGATAGAGACAGCCAGTGAGAGAGGGAACACAAGCAGGGGGAGTGGGAGAGGAAGAAGCAGGCTCACAGCAGAGGAGCCTGATGTGGGGCTCGATCCCATAACGCCGGGATCACGCCCTGAGCTGAAGGCAGACGCTTAATCGCTGTGCCACCCAGGCGCCCCAGAAATGCAACAGATTTCTGTATGTTGACTGTATCCTGCAACTTTACTGAATTTCCATACCAGTTCAAGCAGGTTTTTTAGTGGTTTTTTTTAGGTTTTCTACATAGAGTATCATGTCATCTGCAAGTAGTGAAAGTTTGACTTCTTCCTTGCACATTTGGATGCCTTTTATTTCTTTTTGTTTTCTGATTGCTGAAGCTAGGACTTCCAGTACCATGTTGAACAACAATGGTGAGACTGGACATCCCTATCTTATTCCTGACCATAGATGAAAAGCTCTCAGTTTTCTTCCATCACTGAATATTAACTGTGGGTTTTTTGTATATGGACTTTATGATCTTGAGGTATGTTCTCTCCATCCTACTCTGTTGAGGGTTTTTATCAAGAATGGATGCTGTATTTTGTTAAATGCTTTTCTGCATCTCTTGAGATGATCACATGGTTCTTCTTTCTTTTATTAATGTGATGTGTTATGTTGATTGTGATTCACTGATATTGAACAACCCCTATAGTGCAGGAATAAATCCCGCTCGATTGTGGTGAATAACTCTTTTAAAGTACTCTTGGATTTGATTTGCTAATATCTTGAGAATTTTTTCATCCGTGTTCATCAGGGATATTGGTCTGTAATTCTCCTTTTTAGTGGGGTCTTGTCTGGTTTTGGAAATAGCGTAATGCTGGCTTTGTAGAATGAGATTGGAAGTTTCCCTTCCATTTCTATTTTTTTGGAATAGTTTGAGAAGAATAGGTATTAACTCTTCTTTAAATGTCTGGTAGAATTCCCCTGGAGTAAGCCATTGGCCCTGGACTTTTGTTGCTTGGGGCATTTTTAATTACTGATTTAATTTATTTGCTGGCTGTCATTTTCTTTCATCGTTCTATTCTTCCTGTTCCAGTTTTGATAGTTTGTATGTTTCCAGGAATTTATCCATTCCTTCCAGATTGTCCAGTTTGTTGGCATATAGTTTTTCATAATATGTTTTAATAATTATATTTATTTCTTTAGTATTGGTTGTGATCTCTCTCCTTTTACTCATGATTTACTTATTTGGGTCCTTTCACTTTTCTTTTTGGTAAGTCTGGTTAGGGGTTTAATCATTTTGGCAGCAACCTCTTTGACCTTGGCCATAGCAACTTCTTACTAGAAACATCTCTGGAGGCAAGGGAAACAAAAGCAAAAATGAACTATTGGGACTTCATCAAGATAAAAATCTTCTGCACAGTGAAGGAAATAAAACTTAAAGCCAGCCTTTGGAATGGGAGAAGATATTTGCAAATGACATCTGATAAAGAGTTAGTATCTAAAATTTAAATAGAACTTATCAAACTCAAGACCCAAGAAATAAATCATCCAGTTAATAAATGGACAGAAGACATGAATAGACATTTTTTCCAGAGAAGACATCAGACGGACAACAGACACTCATCATCAGGGAAGTACAAATCAAATATGCTCAATATCACCCATCTTCAGGGAAATAGAACTCAAAACCATTATGAGATACCACCTCACTCTGTCAGAATGGCTGAAATTATCAACTCAGGAAACAAGAGATGTTGGCGAGGACATGGAGAAAAGGGAACTCTCTTGCACTGTTGGTGGGAATGCAAACTGGTACAGCCACTGTGGAAGACAGTATGGAGATTCCTCATAAAGTTAAAAATAGAACTACCCTCTATGACCCAGCAATTGCACTAGAAGGTATTTAGCCAAAGGATACAAAAATACTGATTCAAAGGGGCACATGCACCCTGATGTTTATAACAGCATTAACAACAATAGCCAAATAGTAGAGAGAGACTAAGGGTCCATCAACTGGTGAATGGATAAAGAAGTTATGGTATATATATACAATAGAATATTATTAAGCCGTCAAAAAAATGAAATCTTGCCATTTGCAACAATGTGGATAGAGCTAGAGAGTATTATGCTAAGCGAAATAAGTCAAAGATAAGTACCATGTGATTTCACTCGTTGTGGAATTAGGAAGCAAACGGATGAACATAAGGCAAGGGAAAAAAAGAAATAAAGAGAGGGAAGCAAACTATAACAGACTCTTAGCTATACTAAGAGAACAAACTGAGGGTTGATGGAAGGGTGGGGGTGGGTGGTGGATGGGCTAAATGGGTGAGGGGTATTAAGGAGGGCACTTGTTGTGTTGAGCACTGGGTGTTATATGTAAGTGATGAATCACTAAATTCTACTCCTGAAGTCAATACTACATTATATCTTAACTAACTAGAATTTAAATAAATTTGAAACCAAAAAAATACAAGGAAAAGTATGGAAAATAAAAAATTTAAAAAATGACCACATCCCTAGAAGAAAAAGTTTTGGAAACAGTGTGATGGTTGCACAACATTGTGGATGTAATTAGTATGCTGAATTGTACATTTCAAAATGGTTAATAGAAATCACAAATTTTGGGCTAGATATATATTTTACCACAATAAAAAATCATTATATAAAAAATAAACAATAACTAACTAAATAAAAATGGCTTCTTTTTTCCTCCTCCTGTGGGAAGCCCTGGGAGATATTTCTCCAACATTTATTGTGGGAATTTGGTCAGGCTGTTGGAGGTAAATCTCACAATATTGTGGAATACCATTATGACTGTGCCCCCCTGGTTTTTAACTTTCAGAGTTGTCTGCACTGAGCCTCCAGTAATTCATCAGTAGTTCAGTTTTTCTTACCTGGCCCTGGGTTCTTGTAGCAGTTTCCTGCATGTGACTCCCTGCTCTCGTAAGCTAAAACTTCTGTATTTGCTTGTTTGTCTAATTTGTGGGTGAGCAGTTTGCCCTGTGTCCTCTCCTTTCTTATGGATCCAAGAAGAGTTGTTGGCTTTTCAGTCTGTTAAGCATTTTACTTGTTTTTAGGATGGACTGGTGACTTCCAGGCTCTCTACATCGGGAACTAGAAACTGGGACCCTCTTGTACTCCACATGTCAGTTTTTAGCATGAAGTTTATGATAATAAGATAGCTGGTATTTTCTTTTCTTTTTCTTTTTAATTTTTCATATATTACTATAATATCCAAAGTTATATTCACATGTATGTATGTGTTTATGAATATGTGTGTCTGATTTTAACAGCTGTGAAACCACTCCCCAAATCATATGGATATTTTTTTAGCACTATTTTTTAAATAGAACCTAGGTTCCCATTAATTTAAAATGTCATTTTTTTGGGATGCCTAGGTGGCTCAAAAGTTATGCATCTGTCTTTGGCTCAGGTCATGATCCCAGGGTCCTGGGATTGAGTTCTGCATTGGGCTTCTTGCTCAGCAGGGAGCCTGGCTTCTCTCTCTGTCTGCCACTCCCCCTCCTCATGCTCTCTCTCTCTCTCACAAATAAATAAATTAAATCTTTTAAAAAATCATGTGTTTGCCGTTTATCAATGATACATGTTTTTGTGTGTTTTTGTTTCATTGGACATCTTTCATTGACAGCACACTCTCTTAATAATTACAGGGTTTATGAAAATCCCTGATTTCTTAAGACCTTGTCCTTACTATACTATTTTTTCCTAAGGGTGTCTAGGACTGGAAAAAAAAAGACTCAAAATAATCCTTAGACTCCCACAAGAAGGAAATAGCATAGTGTGTGCAAGAGGTATAGTTTCCCTAAGTAATGAACAAGTTGTGTCTCTCAGAGGGCAAATTCTCATATGGGAGAGAACAGTAAGCAAGGAAATCCCCTTTGGTCGGGAATGTGTGTCTAATAAAGTAACTTTCTCCACAGCGGGTCAAAATGAGTGAATTTGAGGAGGGAGTGCCTTACAGGGCCTAGCCAGCAGCATGGTTTATTATTAGCAGCTGTGTGCCCTATGTTTTCCCTTTCCAAAATGTAAGTTTTTTATTATGGTTATATTGTTGTTGTTCTACCACTGATAACATACACAGGACTGATATTTTGTCCTTTATATCATATTTTGCGGGACCACAGCAACTAGATCCAGCAACGATGGAGAAGACTACTCAATATACAGAGATCCAGGATTTTCAGCTATCTATGGTAAGTGAATAAAACCTTGGATTGTCTTCTTTGGGGAAAGTATATATCACCTGTGGGAAGAGTGCGCGCATAGATATGTATCAAGAGAAAGGTGGTTTGTGCAGAAATTGCCAGCTGCTCAACATTGCACTTGTTCTCCACCTCTTGATCCCAGAGGTAAAGGTTTCTTATCTCTCTTGCTCTTTTGTGTGGACATCTCCTGAGTTCTAGCCAATGAAGTGTGAGCAGAGTTGACAGTTCCAGTCTTGGCCCATTAAAAACTCCCATGTATGCTCCTGTGAGTTCTCTTTGTGCTTTCTGTCAGTTTGGAATGAAGAGCATTGCCAGAGAGGCCTTGGATTGGCATAAGGTGAAGATGGCAGAACGTCTGTTGGCCATTTGGGGGAGGAATACCCTACTGACCTGTTTACTCTTTGGAGCAAAAAATAACCTTCTAGTATATTTGTGGAATGTCTTAGTTGGGGCAGGTATAACAAAGTATCATAGATAGGTTGGCTTATAAACAGCAGTTTATTTCCCACAGTTCTGGAGGCTGGGAGTCTGAGATCAGAATGCCAGCATGACTGAGTCGGGGGTGGGGGGAAGGCCCTCTTCCAGGTTGCAGATCACTGCCTTCTCTTGGTATCCTCATGTAGCAGAAAGTGAGCAAGCTAGCTCTCTGGTTCCTTTTTATGAGGGAGATAATCTTGCTCACGAGGGCTCTACTTCATCACCTAATTAGTTCTCAGAGGTCCCACCACCACGTACTATCACTTTGAAGGTTAGGATTTTAACAGGTGCGTTTTAGGGGGACAGAGACGTCGAGTCTGTAACATGTTATTTATTTTGGTCTCCATTTGCTGCAGTAGTTAGCTGATCTTGTCTAATATTAACAAGATTACTAAAAAAGCAGTAAAGACATGTATTAATAAATAATTCCTGAATGAAACTTGTTCAACTTCCAGTCCCTTATTGTCATTTGTAATCGATTTTATAATCATTCTTGTTTAACTATGTAGCCTTAATTAAATGTTTAACTCACCCAAGTTATTATTTTTTACGGTGACAATAGTAAAAGACTTTGATGGGTAAATTCAACACAAAAAGTGGTAAGGGAAAGAGTATTATTACTGGCTTCTGTCATGACTGGTTGAAATGTGTTGTTATGTTACCAGGAATCTGTCTTTTATTTCTCTTGGCTTGGATTTCCTCTATGTTGGCTTCATTGCTAGCCAGGTCTTTTGTGGTAAAGATGGCAACTGGTTGATTCAAGCTTAGAATGCCTTTATATATTTATCTTTAAACATTTTATTTATTAATTTGAGAGAGAGAGCAGAGCAAGAGAGAAGGAGCACATGAGCCGGTGGAGGGTCAGAGGATGAAGGGGCAGTGGGCTCCCAGGACCCTGGGTTGAGGACCTGAGCTGAAGGCAGACTCTTAACCGGCTGAGCCACCTAGGCACCCCACTTAGAATGCCCTTAATCTAGGTATTCTGATGAGTAGTGTGCTGCTTCTCCAATACCTCTTTTTGGGAGGATTGCTAATTGATCTACTTTGCATTATGTGGTCATTTTTAAAGCAAATTGTTTGCTATACCGTAATTTTGATGCCACATATTTAACCTTGTGGTATGGACACAACAGAACTGCATAGAATGAATCCCATTTATGAGATAGAAGTTCATCTATCAATAAAGGGGAAAAGTAATTAAAACACACACACACTCACACGCACACACACACAAAACATAAATTTCCACTGTTGAAGACCTATCTAAATTTCAGCTGTAGTTACAGATGTTCAAAAGAAGTTAATTTCACAGTTCTTCCATAGTGTTGTGAATTAAAATATGTATACATGGAATCATGAGGTGATAACTAATCACCTCCCCAACTCTCTGTTCATCCTCCTTCAAAACGAAATGAGAATATTTCAGGGGCATGATTTTATTTTTCTTTTGTAGACCTCTTTCAGGCACTAATATCGGATTGAATTTTGTCTGCTACAGTGTTCTGTTTCCTAGTACTGTCATCCAGAAGTTATATGATAAATAGAGTTGACTTTGGATATGGTATAATGTTTTTCCTGGATAAAATCAATTATATTCCAACATCATCTGCTGATGATACTGAATTAGATACTGAAGTGTTTTCCTACTGATTTGTAAAGGCACTGCTACCAGATACAAATATTCATATGTGAAGATCTGCATCATGGCTCCTTAATCTGTTCATTGAGTATCTCTGTCCCAACATCACACGCTTGGTATTACTCTCTTGGTATTTGATGGGCTGAAGTGCTCCTCCTAATGCTCTAGCTTTAAACTTGTCTTGGCTGTGCATTGCCCTTCAACTCCACATGGATTTGTAGCTTACTTGTTAGCTGTGAAAATCATTTTTGGGATTTGGATCAGAATTTCATCTAATTTATAGAATAACTTGTAGAAAAATTGCATTCTTCACAGTATTTAGTCTCTCCAACTATGGATACATTATTCATTTCCTTTTTTTGAATATTAGTATGCACTTTTAGTAGTAATAGGAGGAGGAAGAGTAACAATAGTAACAGCCAGTTGAATGGTGGGTACTATGGGGTAGATGTTTCCAATGTACCGTCTGTATATCAAATCATATAGTGCCATGAGTGGGACGTATTATCTACATTATACTAATGATGAAACTGAGGTACTGGGAACTTAATAACAGTACTAAGTTATATAAGAGGAAGAGCTGGTATTTGAATCCGTGCAGTTTGTCTCCAGAGTTTAGAATCTTCATCAATATCTGATAATGCCTCCCTAAGAGCTTGGATCATCTTCTTAGTGATTCTACCATTGGTTTATTACCTTGGATTTTCTAATTAAATAATAATACTTTATGTGCATAATTGCAATAAAATTATTAGTTACATTCCACTCCTTAAACTACTCGTGTTTACTTGTTTACATATTACCTTAGCTAAGACTTCCAAGAAAATGTTCATTATCAAGGGTAGATAGTGTATTGCATTTGATTAAAAATAGAATACTTCTAAATATTTAGCAAGATGTTTACTGTTTTAATAGCTAACATTACAAATTATTATACAATTTTTTTATTTCTATTTCCCCCATTTTTAAAACTGTAAATGGGTGCTTAATTTTTAAAAATGTCTTTTCTGCTTCTATTTTCTACTGTAAAAACTTGTGCTTTCTTGAGATGCATCCATGCTCTAAGAAGAGATTGCAAAGTCAAAAAAGCATGACTTCAATGTTAGACTTTCTGGTTGTAAGACTTTCTATGCCATTTGTAAACTGTGGGCCTTGAGAGAGTTGGTTAACTTCTGTAACAGTAACAATCTTAGATGCTGGTGAGAGGGAAACTTCCTCAGGGACCTGCCCTTTAGGAGGTCCTATGTATCATAATCACACACAAAAAATGAATTTATTAAATAATACTTGAATGTCTTTTACTGTTTTGCTGGTAAATATTTAACAACAGGCTCTCAAGAATATGTGTGTTTATGCATATGCCTACATGTGTATATACTTACAAATTTTATTGCTACAAAGGATGTATATCATACTACTTATAAATAATAAAATACTCAATATCATTTATTGTAAGTTATATATAGCCAATTGCTTTTCACAAAATGTTTACATTGATTTTTTTTTCTTCACTCCTGTATATATAACCAACTTCTGAATGTTGGACTAGCAACTATGGTCCTGACATGAATGTTGGCTGATACTTTTCATTTACCTTAATAAGACAAAGTGAAATAATGAAGACATGTATTAGAACTTCATTTCTTCATCAGTGATGCAAGCAACTTCTTTGCTGAATTGCATAGTAGATTTAGAACAACAGAATAATATTTTCAATTTTTTTATTCTACTTTCAATGCAATGGATACACACGAGACATACTTCTGGTTTGATGCCTATTATTACATTTTCTTTTTCACTTTCTTAAGTTTAGGCAGTCAACAAAAAAATAAATACCCGATTGTAGTATATGCTTTTTTGTTGTTGTTTTT
Source organism: Ailuropoda melanoleuca (assembly GCF_002007445.2). Classification (NCBI taxonomy): domain Eukaryota; kingdom Metazoa; phylum Chordata; class Mammalia; order Carnivora; family Ursidae; genus Ailuropoda; species Ailuropoda melanoleuca. Next base: position 120,080,969 of record NC_048222.1, read on the forward strand.
GGTTATATAAATGCTCCCAACATGGCAGATTTCATCTCTACGTGGAACAGAGGCACAGTAGCACAACATTATATACTGGCTTTGTCATACAGATAAAATAGATATAAAATCCTCTTCAGTATAGAACACAGTAAAATGTATTAAAATAGTGATTCATTTTGAATATTCATATCCTTAACTTTTAACATATTTTGTTTAAATTTACATTTACAAAATTTAATTCTTAATAATATCTGTGTTTAAAAATTGGCTTGTAAACTTCCTGAAGATGTACGTTGTTATGAGCCTGCAAGTACAGACTCCAGCTTACCACTAGCATATCCACATGTAAATTCAGCACCAATTGCTCATGTACTGCATCCCATAATACTAAGCATAAACTTTCCCACGTGTTTCAGGCTTCAGAAGAACACTCTCAACAACTTTGGTCTTGTGTTGTAAGGCAAAAAGGTGACAATTCGTTGAAACGAAATTTATAGGGTGGGCCAGTGTTGGAGATGGACTTTGGAGCACAAGGAGGATTTGAACAGAAGTGCTAAATTAAGCTTACTGATTACCTTGCCAAATCCTTCTTTTAGAAAGGACCAGAGCAATAGGTTTTGCATGATGAAGTATCAAGTTCAGTATTGCAGAACTTCCTTCACTTGGGATTCCAATTCATGATCTTGGGGTTACACATTCATTAATGTGGTACTCATAAATGGTGTATAAAGCAGGAGAGAAACATTTTGCAACTCTATACAATTCAAATTTTCTTAAGTTTTATCTATGTGGTCTACACAGAACATGAATGAAACATACTAGCTTTTTTTTCACAATTAAATGGTCAGTGAATATTAAAGTTATAAATAGTCTTATTTTGTTAAGAATTATGTTTAAATTTCTGAATAAAATTACATTCATTAAAATACAGATTTTAAATTTGGATATTTATAATTTGTATCTTATCTTTTGTATTTTGTATAAATGCTTATTGAACTGTAAAATTCATAGAAAAAGAGTGCACTGATTTTAAATGTAGATCCTGATAAAATTAAATATTACTGTTGTAACTACTATCTCCTATAAAAACAGAACTTTACAGCATTCCAGAAAGTGTTTCACATTATGCTTATCTTTTGCAATCACTACAACTCTGCAGGGCAATGTTTATCCTGACTTTCCCCCCATACATTAGTATTATTGCTACTGTCTTTTTTTTTTACATTTTTAATATATATAAAATGCATCTACATATTCATATATATCAAATATATATAGCCTGTATCTTTTGCATCTTGATTCTTTCAGCATTATGTTTGTGTGATGTATCCATGTTGTAGCATAAAGATGTTATTCTTTTTTTCTCCTTGCTATATATAAGCCATTGTATGAATATATCACTTTATTTATTGTCATGCTGATGAATATTTGGATTGTTTTCCTAATTTGTATTACATATTACTGCTATGAACAAATGTTGCCCATCTTTTGGCAAGTGTTTTTTTCATATTTGTAGATACAAGCATTATTATAGAATAATCATTGTTTCCCAGTGTGCTGCACTGAAATGTAAACTTAGATATACCTGTTTCTAGACCCTATTAATAATTTCTTAATTATAATAGTTAATGTAATCTTGATATCTGGTAATATAGATCCTCTAGATTTCTTCCTTGAGATTGACTTTACTGGTCTTCTCTTTGTATTCCCATATACATAGTAGAAACAGCTTGTCAGTTTCTTTACACACACACACACCACACACACACACAGAGGCACCAGCTTAAATCCTAAACTGTATAGTATTAGATCTATAAATGACTTGGGAAAATATATATTACTCAAGTAGTCAACATTCCAATTCATGAATATGCTGTATTTCTCTATTTAAGGTTTCCACAGAAATCTCTCAATGCCATGAAGTTTTTAGTGTATCAGTTTGCAAATCTTGCATTAGATTTTTTTTAGATACTTGATTTTTTTAATCTATTGCAAATTGAATAACATTTAACACTTTTTAAAAATTATTTGAGAGAGAGAGAGAGTGAGAGTGGGGGTGGGGACAGAGGGACAGGGAGAGAAATCCGCAAGCAGACTTCCTCTTGAGTGCATAGCCAAAGGAAGGGCTCAATCCCAGGACCTTGAGATCATGACCTGAGCCAAAATCAAGAGTGGGACACTTAACTGACTGAGTCACCCAGGTGCCCAAATATTTAACATTTTAATTTTTATATTGTTTGTGGTGCACAGAAATGCTTTATGGTTTGTAACATGTTGATTTTATTTTAATCCAGAAATCTGGCTAAATTCCTTATTAATTTAAATATTTTATAGATACTTTTTTATATTCTATCATCACAGTCAAGTCACTGTGAATAATGAAAGCTTAAGACATATATTTTTTATTTTTCTTATTCCCTTAACTGCCATTTTATAAGGCTTTTCTTGCCTGAATACAATTGCCTACCACTTCTTATCTAACATTGAATAGGATTTACATACCAGGTATCTCTGTATCACTTCTAACTTTAGGAATAAATCTTGTAATAATTCACCATTAAGTATAAGATTTGTTTTTGTGTCTTCATGGATACATTTTTGGTATATTTAGGAAGTACATGATTTTCCTAGTTCCAAAAGGTTTTTTTTTTAAATGTTGAATGATTTTGAATATTATCAAACCTTTAAAAAATTTATTGTGATAGTATTTATTTTAATGCAACAAATGATGTTAATTTTCAAATGGTAAACAAATTTAACATGCCTGGAATAGAATCCACTTGTTTGTGACATGTTACTCTTCTCTTATATTGCTGAACTCAGTTTGCAAATATTTTGTTAAGAGTATTTGCATCTGTTAATAAGAAAGGATTATCAGTTGGCTGAAGTTTGAGAAGTCCTGTCCTTCTAAGAGGATTCTTCAGTCACTATGTCAGCTGGCTAGATGTTTCTTTTCATATGATGAAGAGTAGGGATCTAAACTTATCCAAAAAGCTGAAGAGGCACCTTTTGTTCCTGTTTGAATGACCGGTTTTGTAGCGATCATTGCAAATGAACTGTGTAAGTCAAAGTGCAGGGGAAATACTAAAATGTGTGTTCACCTGATCCAAATGTGTGTGGCAGCCCAAGGCTTTGTTGTGGGAACAATGACTCTTGGAATGGGCTATTCCATGTACCCGGAGTTCTGTGCAAAGCCTAAACCTTAAAATAAGAGAAGCTGTCTTGAGTTTATTGGTGGTGCTTGCTTTAGTTAGACATCTCATGTTGACTATATATGTTTACATTGAAAATCAGTTGTTTGAATGTGTCAGACAATAACATGGTAATATGAAATTACAAGTCACTAGTTAACTAGCTAGGTCATTCAGGGGAGTCAAATTAGCACAAAAGAAACCTGTCACTTTTAAATGTCCTTGATAGAGATAAAATATGAACCTTCTTAAAGTCTTCCGATGAGATTAATTCTAAAGAGGACTTTAGAACTTGTCAATCCTGAGTACTCCCAGTTGCTACAGAATGTCACATGTTTTTGATGTTACGTTGGAAGCCTGTTTGCCTCAATTAATTTAACTTTTTTCTGCCTGTCATGCATACTGGTAGAGTACTTCAGTTTTTAGGGCTGGTTGGCTGTTAATGAACCCTTCAGAACAGTGTACAGAATATAAATTATAAGCTTCCCCACACCTGAAAATGTATGTGTTGTTTAAATCAAACCTAAAAAGCTAACAACTGCATAGAAGTAATATTTATTTCAGAATCAGACTTGTAAACATGAAAGTAACTTAACTATGGGTGCCAGTTTAGCTTTTTTGTAATTGCAGAATTATATTTATGTTGCTGTTGTATTAAAATAATTTTTAAATGTCATCTTGGACTAATGTAAAGGTAAATGAAAAATACTTTTTAAATATAAAAAAAAAGATTATCTGTCATTTTTCATTCTTTAATGCTCTTCTCAGATTTTTTTTTTAAGATTTTATTTATTTGACAGAGAGAGACACAGTGAGAGAGGGAACCCAAGCAGGGGGAGTGGAAGAGGGAGAAGCAGGCTTCCCACTGAGCAGGGAGCCCAACACGGGGCGCGATCTCAGGGCCCTGCGATCAGGAACTGAGCCGAAGGCAGATGCTTAACGACTGAGCTACCCAGGCACCCCTCTTCTCAGATTTTTGTGTGATATTTTAGATATGTTGGAAATAATTCCTTCTCATATAATTTTCTGGAAGATAAAATTGATTCTGTTTCTTTCTTAAATACTTGAATTAGTTTACCGGTAGAAACTTTCACAAGTGGAGTTTGATTTATGAAAAGTTTTTAGAAATGGATTCCATTTTTTAAACATGTAAGAATATTTACATTTTTTTCTAAGTTGGGTTTTGCAAGGCATATGTCCATTTTATTTATATTTTCAAATTTTAGTGTAAAATTGTTCACAATATTCTCATCTTTTTAATGTTAGTAAGATCTATGGTGTGCTCTCATTTTTAATTCATGATATTGGTATTTTTTTTTCCATTTTCTGGATTAGTTCTGAGGGAATTATTAAAAATTTATGTTCTTAAACATCTTTTAGCTTGGTTGATTTTTCTCTATTATACATTTATTTATTTTCTAATTCATTGATTCAGCTTTTATGTTTATTAATTCCTCTTTTCTATTTTATCTGGTAAGTTTTATTGCTCTTTTCTGTCATCTTGAGATGGAAACATAGATCCTTTATTCTTGACTTTCATTCCTTTATAATGTATGTGCTTTAGGCTCCAGGTATTCAGTTAAGTGTTGCATTAGATATATCTCACAAAATTTGGAATGTTATGTCATAAATTAGCTTTCAGTTGAAAATTCTTTTTAATTTCTGTAGTGATTTCTTATTTGACCTATGTATTATCTAGAAATGTTTTCCTTAATTTCCAAACAGTTGGAGATTTTCTTCTGAGGATTTGTTACTGGTTTCTGGTTTAATTTCATTGTGATCAGAGAATATGCTCAAAAGGATTTTAACCTTTTAAAACCTGTTGAGCCTTGCTCTATAATGAAGAAAGTCGTAAGTTTTGGTAATTGTGCTACGTGCACTTGAAAAGAATAAAGTTTGTCATTGTAAGGTCCAGCTTCTATGTATTTCATTATTATCTGTCATATGTCAATATTTTGAATGTAATTTATTTCTCCTTTGATTAGTGTCAATTAGTGATTTAAAAATTTTAAAGCTGGGTCATCTGGGTGGCTCAGTTGGTTAAGCGTCCGAGTCTTGATTTAAGTCTTGATCTCAGTGTTTTGAGTTCAAGTTACACATTATTTTAGGGTGTTTATGGTTTTAGAATTACATTCTCTGGTAGACTGACCATATTATCATTATGATATGACTCTCTTTGCATTTAACAATGATTTTAATTCTAAGGTTTCCATTTTTTTTTATATTGTACTAAACTAGCTTTTTTTTGTGGGTGGGTGTGGTTTTATTTTTTTATGTAATTTTACCTTCAGTCTTCCTGTGTCCTTAGTTTTAAGTCATATTTCTTGAAAGCAGCAGATAAGTAGGATTTTTTATTTCAGTTTGAAAATAATATTTAGAATATTGATTCTTTTTATGTAAATGTAAGAAATTATATAATTGTATATTTATCAACATACTGTGTGTTTTCTGCTTATTTGACAATTATGTTCCTTTCAGTTTTTTACTTTTGGATTATGGCATTTTAAAATTATCTCATTTTCCTTATGTTACCTTTCCAGGGCTACATTATTTTTACGTTAGTTTAGGAAAACGTTTGGCTGTCATCCCTTCAAATGATGATTCTACCTCATTATCTCTCTGCTCTTTCTTTTTTGATTCCATATGTTCCGTGAAAAAAAAATGGCTAGTTCATCTTGTAACTAAAAAATTCACATAAATATTTTTTCTCAAGTTAATATATTTTAGAAGAGGGCAGAATTGCTTTGGGGATAGTTACGTGATTGTAAAAATGCATTTTTAACAGTCAAGAGTTAATAGTTATTTTTACTGCTTCATCATAAATGAAAATGGCATTTAAAAAATTGTGATTGCATCTTAATTGTGAGTGCAAGCTGCAAAGAAAGCAGTGACTACAACATGAGGGCTAGTACAGCTTAATACCACTACCTCAATTTGTGCTAAGGAAGCAACACTTTTTATCATCATTGCTTTTGCACCTTTGGTGCAAATGCTGACAAAATGAAAAGGATAAATAGCACCTTGGTAGTGTTGTGAAAAGATATGCTGACTATGTAAGCTATACTTTAAGAAGTACTGCCTGGGGGTGCCTGGGTGGCTCAGTCAGTTAAGCGTCTGCCTTCGGCTTAGGTCCTGATCCTGGGATCAGCCCCACATAGGGCTCCCTGCTGAGCTGGAGTCTGCTTCTCCCTCTGCCCCTGGCCTTTCTCCCCCCCACTCAAATAAATGGATAAAATCTTAAAATAAAAAAGAAAAGAAATATTGCCTTGAACTAATCATGGATTGAGCTGTGTTGAGGTAAAGTTGGAGTTTTCATAAGGGTTTCTTGTTCTTTTTTCACTCATTCTCTTTGGGTGGAGCTAGCCAGGGATTTCAACAAGTCTGGAATGTTTCCTGGGACTTTCTTCTTGTTGGACCCTGAAGTTAAATCTTCATCTCCTCAATGCTATATAATCTGTAAGTCATCCTGGGTGATTTTATCATTTGGAACTTCCAGGTCTCCCATGTTTTTTTCCCAAAACATTCAATGTATTATTTTACTTATCTATTTAATTTTTTTTAATACAAAATGCATTTTTTTAAATTTAGAAATTGTATTTATTCTTTTAAAATGACCCTGTTTCATAAAGTCCTTTTTAAAACAAGGTATCCATTCCTTAAACTTTAATCACTTAACATACTTACTGTAAAGTCACAGTACTTTTTTATTATTTATAGTTTACAACCATTGGGTTATTAAGAAATACCATATCTAATGACACTCTCTCATAATACTTTATTTTAAGTAAATATAGATGTTTTCTCTGTATGCTTTTCATTTGGATGTTTTATTTCTAGTAGTACTTTGTTTATTCTATGATAAGAACTTTAGTAAAAAGCATTGTATTTGTTTTTTGCGAAAAGTCCTTGGTTTCTCACCTTTTCCAGCCCATTTTATATTAATCTCATGGGTTGATGTTTCAAGTTCAAAAATATATTTAAAATTCAGATTTCACATCGAAAACTTGTGTCATTTTCTCTCACATATTTTTTTAAACCTTTACTTGCCTAGGTAAAAGTCAAGAGAGGACATTAAAATAGTTTTTTCCCCTACTCTGTTCCTTCCTTCCTTCTTTCCTTTCCTTTCCTTTCCTTTTCCTTTGTCCTTTCCTTTCCTTTTCCCTTTCCTTTCCTCTTTCCTCTTTTCTTTCTTTCTTTCTTTCTTTCTTTCTTCCTTTCTTTCTTTCTTTCATTCATTCATTCTTTCTTTTCTTTTTTTTTTTAAACGAGAACATCACTTTTGGACTTTGTTTAAATCTCTCAGATTGAGTTTTCAATCTGATGCCTGTTCAAGGTAGTACCTCCCCTCATTAAAACACAATTCAGTATCTTCTCAGGCTTATCGGTGAAGTCAACTCTTCATAAACTACCATGGTATCATTTCCTTCTCACTGTAGAGGCTTTGAATTTCTTCCTATTTCTAGTCCTTGCTATATTTTTCTTTTCTGTTTTTTTGTTTGTTTGTTTCTTCTCCTCCTTCTCCTCTTCCTCCTTTTTCTCCTCCTCCTCCTTCTTCTTCCTTTTTGTCTTTTTTCTCCTTCCAAATTCAGCTATGTATTTTAAGTTTTTTTTATATTGAATTTTATCCAGAGTATCTATTTGTTTATATTTGGATTGGAAAGAGCTTTTCAAATTATCTTAGTGCATCATGTTGTTGGAGGTATTATTTTTAGCTTCAATTCAGTATTTATTTAACATGTATCATGTGGGTTTGCTGGCCTGGCATAGATTACTTATATCCCGAATGTACTACTTGTACAATACACTGTTAGACTGCATGGGAAACATAATCTGCAGAAAGAACCCCAGTATTTCAGTTTAAGCCCATTACATAATTTTATAGTTGTTTCTGGGAAGCAACGTTATACTGCTTAGGGTAGACAGTATAATACCGCACCCTCCTGAGATGTCCATGTCCAAATCCCTAGAATCCCTGAATATGTCAGGTTACATACACAGGAAAAGGGAATTAAGACTGCCAATGCAGGGCGCCTGGGTGGCTCAGTCGGTTAAGTGTCTGCCTTTCTCTCAGGTCATGATCCCAGAGTTCCAGAATCAAGTCCCACATGAGTCCCACATGAGTCCCACATCTGGCTCCTAGCTTGGCCGGGAGTCTGCTTCTCCCTCTGCCCTTTCACCCTGCTTGTGCTCTCTCAAATAAATTAATTAAATTTTAAAAAAAGACTGCCGATGGAATTAAGTTTGCTGATCAATTGATTTTAAAATACTATTATCTGATTATACTGATGAACCTTATGGGATCACAAGGGTTGTTTAAATGTCTAAGAGGGAGGCAGAGGAGTCAGAAAAGAATGTGATGAAGGAAGCAAGGTTAAAATGGTGTAAGGCAGGGGCGCCTGGGTGGCACGGCGGTTAAGCGTCTGCCTTCGGCTCAGGGCGTGATCCCAGCGTTGTGGGATCGAGCCACATCAGGCTCTTCCTCTATGAGCCTGCTTCTTCCTCTCCCACTCCCCCTGCTTGTGTTCCCTCTCTCGCTGGCTGTCTCTATCTCTGTCCAATAAATAAATAAAATCTTTTAAAAAAAAAATGGTGTAAGGCAAGTTCTCAAGCCACCAAGGCTGACTTATTTAAAGATAGAAGGAGTCCGTGAACCAAGGAATGTGCAACCTCTACAAGTTTTAGAAGGCAAGAAATGGATTCTGCCCTAAAGCCTCCCTGAAGGAAGGCAGGCCTGTCAACACCTTGATTTCCATTGTTTACTTCATTGGCAGAAGCTTTTTACTTTGATGGAATCCCAAGGGTTTAATTTTGTTTTTATTTTCTTAAACAATGTAATTCAGGGAAACTACTCATATAGTGACAATAGTCTTATTTTTCAATAAAGAATAAGTATTCCTGTCTTTTTCTTTCCTTTCTCATAGATATTTTAGTGGTTATTTGGAGAAATTGTTAAAAACTTTCCTTGTTAGGGGCACCTGTGTGGCTCAGTCAAGCGTCTGCCTTCGGCTCAGGGTGTGATCCCAGCATTCTGGGATGGAGCCCCACATCAGGCTCCTCTGATGGGAGCCTGCTTCTTCCTCTCCCACTCCCCCTGCTTGTGTTCCCTCTCTTGCTGGCTGTCTCTATCTCTCTGTCAAATAAATAAATAAAATCTTAAAAAAAAAAACTTTCCTTGTTATAATTTAAATTGTGAATTGAATATTTTACATAATATTCATTTATGTAATAAGTGGCATGTTAGGTAGCATCAACACGTGCCTATGGATTGGTGTAAACTGTCAGTGACAAAACTAGAACAATTAGAAATGAATTTGATGTCTTCTAAAGATCCATGGATTGGAGGACTACAGTGCCTCACGAGGAGTGGAGCACCCTGTCTGAATGATTTTGGGCTAAAGTGAGTTTTATAGACTATTAAAAGAAGTGAGCAGAAATGGAGTGTGATTGGCTAGGAGGTTGGGATTTTCTTATAAGACGAGGCAGGTCCCAGGTTCTGAGGTAAGGTAAGCTAGCTAAAGCAGAGTTGGAGGATTGTGATCAGCGTGCTAGCTGTCCTTGACAGGTGTTTCCCATAAATGCAAATCGGCTTAGGTTTAGATTTGTGATATGGGACTGGCCACTGGTTTGGCCTCCATTTTGTGAGTCCTGATGCACAACTTTATCAAAGCATATATTTTATCATAACTCTGGTAAACTAATTTGCATCAGTATGTAATCAGAGTCAAGGCTTGTTTTAATTTAGCTTCTGAGTGAGATAAAATTAGTACATAAATTCTGACCTAAGAGTGTTTGCAAGTTGCATTATCTCTTTGAGATACCAAGACATTATTACATATTTATGTATCAAACAGTTTAAAATAATTCTGACATTTTTATGTCTCTCTACCTGGAAAAACCTACAGCTTACTCCTTCTGAAATTCTTGATTATTCTGTCTGTCTCTCTCTTGCTTTCATTTATTAAGTGCCTTATGAGCAGCTTGGGCATGGTCCATCACCTCTACATATTTTTGTGGAGGACATCCATCAGTTACATTATTCGAGTTAAATGCGTTTTTGGAGATTGGAAAGGAAGAATGCTCTTTATTATTTCTAATGCTTCCCAACTACACGCTTAAGTGCAGAATGAGGTTCAGACCATGGCTCTAGATCACTTTTATTTTCCTTTAAAAAATTGTAGAAAAACACTTTTTGGTAATATAAATGTTATATCTCTTGATACATGAAGTATACGCTTTTAAATTGAATAAATCCAAATGAATTAAAATGCTGGAATATTTTAGTTTGTATAATTAATTGATTAGTAGCCCACTCAACTATTACTTTGATTATGTCAATGACTCATAAGCTTTGCCCTTTCTGCATTCATTGGCAGCATAGCTGATTTTTAAAGGACTATTTTTGGTTTCATTGACATTTGTAGTGACCACAGTTCCTTTCAGTCACTTGCTTCCTTTGATGATACTTTTTTGGCTCAGCGAGGAACAATATCTTCAGTATTCATTTTTAAGTATTCTGAACACAGACATGGGAGCCATCGCCCACTTAACATGCTTAATTATAATAATTCATATGGTAAATGATGCCATTAAGATTTAAATTAAGTTTCCTGTTCCTGAGTTCAGCAGGCACTTCTTCCAATTTCAGAGTAAAGTAGAAATCTTGCCCCCCTGCAAATATTTTTGAAAGAAACAAAAGATCAAAAGACGAAAACAGCAGCTTACTTGGCCTTAAGATGATTTATGTTTTGAGCCAGACTTGAATAAACAGAAGCAGCAATTATAGTTCATAGATTATTCAAAACAAAGTAAACATTATTTATTATTGCTTTCTAATTATGCATTTTTAAAATTTATTTTATTGCTTGCTGATTATTTCGCAGTCCTGCCACATTAGGAGACTTAGTCTAGTTCTCATATTAAACTAATTAAAATGTATGGATTAAATTTTAATTTCCGTTCTACTTCAACTGCAATAATCTGAAAAATCTTCATATTTCCCTTTAAAATAAAACATTAATCTTAGTTACCAAATACTAGTTAGTGTATAAGGCTTCTAGCACTTTAGGACATTTTCCAATTACATATCTATTTTTTTTCATGTTATATTAATGGGAAAACCATTCAGATATTTTAGTGCATTGCAATTTATGGAGGTTTGTTATTAACTATGGCTATATTATCTGTAAAACATAACCCCAGAATGTCATTCTAGCTCTGAAACATTAATCTCTATAGACAGGGGCTCCTGGTTGGCTCAGTCAGTTAAGCTTTTGACTCTTGATTTTAGCTCAGGCATGATCTCAGGGTGTTGAGATTGAGCCCCGCATTCGGCTGTATGCTGGGCATGGAGCCTGCTTACGATTCTCTCTCTCCTTCTCCCTCTGCTCTCTCTCTCAAAAAAAAATATTATAGGTAAATGCTCATATGTTGAAAGTAAAGGTATTTTTCTTTTTCAGATATACCCTGCATAAACTCATAAAAAATATTTCTTGGTGAATAAAAATAATTTATCTTTATATGGAGAGGCAGATGACACTATATTTGTCAGATATATTAACTTCAAAAACCAAATGAATTCTGGTTACTTTGAGTAAAATAGTCATTTTAGAAAAATGTCTGCTAGATTATGGCGTTTCAGGGAGTACTGTAGAACTAGGTTTGGACAAGGGTCAGTGTCAGCAGGACAACCCAGAGAAGTTTCCTGATTACAACATCACAACCAATCTTAGTTTTAATTGCCTATTATTGTTGCTACCTTGTCCCTGGACACTTAACTCCACCACAGTTGACACAATCTCTGTTTTGACTCTGTATCTTTGTTTAAAGTTCTCAGACTTCAAATTTCAGAGCCTCAGCTAGGAGAATCTGAGTGGGAGAACACCTGATTCTCTTCCTGCCAAGTCCAGGGGAGAAGGAATATCTCTGCCCACCGTAGGTCTGTATCTCTGGCCATCTGTCCTTCAGGTGAAATGGCCAATCAAATTTATTACTTGAAATCTGCCCATGGAGAGGATTTTCCTTCTTCACTGTCCTTTAGAGCCACCTGAATGTGGTGGTACTGGGGTTTATATCTCAGTAGTACCAACTTGTGTTACCATCTATAAGCTGGATTTGAATTTGGGGACTCGTGGGGCCTAGTTGTGATTTGAGGAAGCAATGGCAATGCAGCAAGAATAGATGGAATCGAGGGTGTGAGCCCGCTTCTCATACTATTTAGCTGTGTCTATAGAACTCGCTTGCATTCTGTTTCATGTATACTACTTCTACTTGGTGTTGGAATATTGCTGGTCATGTTCATGCCTCTCTGTATGGTAGGTGATCTAATGATACCTAATGATGGACAGCTTAGCTCACATAGTCCTTAATTGAGTCTCTGTTGCATAAGAAAGGCAAGAATTGATCATTAAGACTGTCTATTTTTCATAGAGATATAGTTTTGCTCTGACATCTAAGTTACATTATTATCATGATGCTTCTTTCCATGTATGGTATTATATATTTTAGTACAGCTATCCACTGTGAATTTACTACTAGATAACAAGGATTAAGTGAGTTCTGCCTCTGTCACAGCCTGGACAACTGAAGAAGCTTCCCTTGTTCTAGGTTCTTCATATTTTAGAAATAATATAATCCATATATGCCAATTAAGATCGCTTAAAACATAATACTATTAAAAGGCTTAAACAGCAGTCTTGTGATTCAAAATCTAAAAATGTTAATTTTGTTTTAGTCATTAGTTATTAGTTTGCTAGTTGACATTTGCCTATGCCTTATCATTAAAGTAAGTTTTCTCATCATAGTTCTGGCTCTATCAGGATTTCCTATTTAATCATTAGAATATATTAGGCAAATTCTGTGATTTTTTTGTCACTTTTTTCTTTTTTTTTTATTGGTTCAGGTAATTAGAGAAAGTAGCAGTTTGAGTGCAACTTTCATATTGATCAAGAAACTTCTGGGTGAGTCAAGTTTGAGTAAGAGAACTAACTGAAGAAATTACTCTGACTGAACTTAAGTACCTACCTTAAATCTCTGCTAAATAACTTGGAGACTTTAGGAACTACTGGACGATTTTAATATATGTGCATTCCCTTAGTCACTTTTATAAGTAAAAGTGTATTCTTTTCAGAAATATGATGTTCTCTTAATTTACTTCTCTTTTGCTTTTTTCCTATAGTCTTTTGGAAATATTCTAGGTTTATGTTAATATCATGAAGCTATAGAAACCACTCAAGCTTAAAAGAACTCTAACTTAAAGGGACAAATTTAAGGGAGATGTCCATGAGATTTGGTGGACAGATCACTAGAGAGCAATAGTAGAGTTTTTCATAACCATGTATCAGAATGATTGTTCTTCTCTATTGGGTAAATTAAATCTATTATGGAGGCTTGAGAGAAAAGACATGTCCTGCTGAGCTGGAAAGGGTAAATGAAGAGGAAATTAAGAGTTTGACTCTTTGCAAGTGAAATTAGTGGTTTACAGTGTGCAATTGGTCAAACATAAAGATAAAAATACTTGTTGTTTGGGTAACACAAATAGATACTAGTTATTAGTATCAATCCAGTGTTAATTTTCTCTTAAGAACAAAGAAAAGCCATTTTAAATGTGAAATGAAATTTAAGCTAATTAGAGAATACCACTGAGAAATTTTAAAAATATAAATAAAAAAGGTTTGAGTGCTCAGTGTAAATGAGAGTTCTTGTCAGAAATTAAAATGTAATCAGATAAATGAAGTACATAATGCATCACATACTGAAATATTGAGATGTATATAATGTATTTCTGGGATGAGATGACTTCAGTTTTATGACAAAAATCAAAATCAAAAATAAAAGATTGTTTTATTTTAGAGAGAGAGAGAAAGAGAGAGCATGCATGTGTTTATGTGTGTTTGAGTCAGGGGAGGGACACAGAGGGAAAGAAGCAGACTCCCTGCTGAGCAGGGAGCCCAGTGCAGGGCTCTATCTCAGGACCCTGAGATCATGACCTGGTCCAAAATCGGGAGTGGGACGCTTTACTGACTGAGCCACCCAGGCACTACAATATCAGTTATTTTTGTTAGATAAACAAAAACACCAATTCTATCATCATGCCAGACTATAGTCAACTAACTTTAGGTATTTAATCTTCATAATAACATCATAATAAATGTATCCATTTGAATATTTTTGGAAAAAAGGAAGGGTAATATATTTTGTCTGAAACAATAAATTAGGAAAAATAAGTTATAGATTATTAATGTAATGCCAAAGTTACCTTTCTGTATGACTGTATTGCTGTTATTTAAAATAACAACTTATTAAAATATGTATTTTTGGAAATAAAAAATATATATTGATCATAAGATTTCTCTGGGTTTATGCTTGTTATTTCCCCATTCCCTACTCCACCCAAGTCCTCAGCAGAGTGAAACTTCATAGAATTTTTCATGTAAACCAGTTTAACAGCAACCTCAGTAGCAACAACATAGTACATAGCATTTACTGAACTTTTTACTATGTTCCAATCATTGTGGAAGGGCTTTATGGGAACTCTTCCTTTCACTTCTCACAACAATCCCACCAGATTATTTCTGTTGAAACCAAGACTCAGAGAAATGTGAATTGTCCAAGGTCATGCAACTACTGTCAGTCCAGGAATTCTGGAGTTACTATTTATTTTAAAGCACAGTTGAACTTTTACCCCGTTTCATTTTCTCCTTCTTCATAGCAAACCATCCCTAAACCAGGCAGTTCTAAAGTACAATATGATTTATAATTCCTCTTAATATTGTGGATTGACTGGTGCTATCAGTGGAATATTTGCACCCCCCAAAATTCATATTTGAATCCTAAACCTCAATGTAACGATACTAATGAGGTGGCGTTTTCGGGAGTTATGAAGTTATGGGTGTTGGATGTTGGCTGAACATTAGCTGAAACTGTCAATGGGAGTACCTTAGCTGTGATCTCCCACCTACCTTGGAATTCTCTCTGTATGGGGGGTGAGATCTTAAGAGGAAACTTTCTAAACATATGAAAGTAGGAACTGCAGATCTCTTAAGTTCTAATCTCATAAATTATAGTTATTTCTGTTGTGTTCTAGTGGTCAAGGAAAGTTGTAGATCTTTCCCAGAACCAAGGGGATAAGAAATGGATGCCCCTCTCTTTTTGGGAGATGTGACCAAAAATATGTTGCCATTTGAATCTACCATGCTACTAATTTATTATATGGTAGGTCATGTTGATTTCAATAAAAAATAGTATTTATATTTTAATGAAGTTAAAATTCCCTTAGAGATCTATTTTAAATTATTAACTTCTGTTTTTTCTTACACTGTTTGAACCACAAACACTAAAGGTATATAACACCATTGTATTAACTAACCTTTCTGTACCTGTATATTTAATGGGATGCTTTATTAGCCTATGGAAGGAAACATTTTTGTTGTTGGAAAAAAGAGATATTAAATATTTTCTGTCATGAGTTTCATAAATTTTAGTATATTTTTCTAATCTATTACCTATATTAAACCACTGCTTTGTAGTTTTTTTCCTTACTAGTAATTTTTCTGTTCTATTTTTAGAGTTCATTGAGAATTGACATTTCACAGTTTTCTTTCCATGGCCAAGGAAATATAGTCCTGTTACTTTCCCACGAAAAAGAAAAAAAATGACTACGTTTTGTTTCATACATTTGCCTGATTGTATTCCATCAAAACACCAAGAATAATGACGGAAAATGACTAGTTCTTTAGTAACTGCAAAATTAGTGATAGGATTTTATTCCACATTTCTTTATGACTTTAAATATCTAAATATTAGAAATTATTTATGACTATTATTTCATGATATTACTCTTAAAAAACTGAAAGCATATCAGTAAAGCTGGGAGCTGATGAAATTATAAGATGGTGAATAATGTGATATACGATTTAAATAGATTGTTTTCATAGTGGTTACAGTTATATATACTGTTACACCCTTGTGTCATGCAAGCATTCCATCATAACGCAGACTAGTCATTTTCTAAACTGTGCTTACTGCATTCAAATTCTTAAGCTAAATATTTGTAAGCCTATCATATTGAGACATATCCTAGTTTTATTTAATTCTTTCTTGAAATTTATATAAGGGCTGATTCCCTACAACTTTCCTTTAAAAAATAAATATATACAAAATGTAATAATATTAAATATATATGTAATAATATTAGAAAGTATTGGGAATGTAGTTTTAGATTCTCTCTCTTGGGAATTTGTATTGATCATTGATTTTAATATACATAAAACCTTAAGGGAAAACTATTTATTAATTATGTCCATTAAAGAGATGAGGAAATTAAGGCTTAGAAAGTTGAATAAATTATCTAATGTCACACATCTAGGGAGCTGTAGAGGCTGAATTTGATGCTCTAGTTTCCTGTCTCCAAGCCTGTGTTTTTACACTATAATATTATGTCCTTTGTAAGTTATTAAAAGAGCTAACTGTGATAATTCTTTCTACAGAACATACAATATTAGTTTATTTGTCCTCTGTGTGTCAGGTACTGTTCATGTCAATGAGGATACAATAAAGAGCAAAACAGATACGATTGTGGACTTATGGGCTTTTAGGCGTGCAGTGTATAGCCACTAAACAAATACATCAGTTTATAATTAAAAAAAAATGTGTTCCAGTGCTGAGAGAAAAAGAATAGATCAGATAACAGGAAATCGAAAGACTTTCCTAATGAAAATTCATTTGAACTGAGATCTGAGAAAGACAGTTTAAAAAGATGAAAAGCAACGAGGGTTTGGGATGAGTGCCAGCCAGTGGGAAAAGCATATTAAAGCTTTTTTGGAAGAAAGCGATGTTCAAGTAATTTAAACAAAGTCCATATATCTGGAATTCAGAAAATTAGAAACAGCGTATACAAGATGATCCACAAGTAGGTAAGGACAAGATTATGTTTTAGATCATGCTAAATATTTAAATTTTAACCCAAGATCATTGATGTGTTTTCCAGAGTGGATGACACGTGAGATTTGTAGTTTTAAAATGCTATACTGGCTACAGTTGCAGAGAACAAAGGGGATAAAAAGCAGATGATTAAAATTTTTGAGGTATTTTAATATATCCAAGTAGACTTTAATGGATAAATAAGAATTCAGAGGAGAAATGGAGGCTGTGAAAAAAATATTTTGAAATAACTTGAAGTATAGAGATGCTAATTGAATTAAAAGGCAGTGAAGATTTAGAACAGAAAAAAAAGGGGGGGAGCTATGTCTATTCACAAGAGCTGAGTCAACATTGAAGAAAGAGATTGGCTAAAATATGGATGAAAACCTGATGAAATGATTTTTTAGTACCAAACAGTGTTCAAAGAAAAAAGGAAGTAGGTAACAAAGGAATGCTGTTAATATTCAAGTGAGACAGGAAAGGAAGAAGTAACTTGGATTGTATAATTAGAGACCATTGGTTACTTCAGTGGGAACAATTTTGACAGAAGCTTGGGGCAAGAGTCGGATTGGCATGGGTTGTGAGGTGAACACAAGGTGAGGAAAGACATGCAGGAAGAAAAGACCAACTCTTCCAAGATATAAGTCATATAAGGAGGATAAGAAAATTAAATTTATAGAAGAATTTTAATAGCAGATGCTCTGACAAAATATTTTAAAGCTCTTTGAAGACATAATTGACTCACAATAAGCTGCCCATATTTAAAGTGTATTTGACAAATTTTGAAATATGTGTCTCCTTGGGAAAGCATGATGCTCAATATATACACTCAACAGTCTTCACGTTTCCTTATGACCTTCTGCAATGCCTTCATTCTGCCCCTCCCTAGCCCTCCATCCTATCTCAAGACAACAACTTACCTGTTTCTGTCAGTTAGTTTTTTCATATTCTAAAATTTCATATTAATGAAAGCCTACAATATGTTCTGTTGGTTATCTGGCCTCTTGTTTATCTGCCTGTTTCATTTCATAATTTTTCTGAGAGGTATGTTTTTGTGTATATCAAGAGTTCATTCCGTTAGGTGGATATATACCATAATTTATTTTTCCGTTCACTTATTGATGTACATTTCGGCCATTTCCAGTTTGGGGCTATTACAGATCTGCTATGAATATCCATGTAATAATCTTTGTATGGATGCAGGCTTTCATTTGTCATGGGGGGAAAACTGGGGGTAGTAATGTCTGGGTTATATGATAGATATTTTCATTTCTTAAGAACTTCCCAAGCTTTCCAAAGTGGCTATCGCATTTCCATTCTCACTACCAGGGAGGTTTAGTTGCTCTACGTCCTTGCCAATACTTGGAGTTGAGAGCCTTCCTAATAAATGTACAGCAATATCTCATTGTAGTTTAAATTTTATTTTCCTAATCATGTTAAATATCTTTTATTATGTTTATTTGAAATCCTTATATCTTCCTGGGCCAAGTGCCCATTAAAGTACTTTATCCATTTGGTTTTTGAACTGTTTGCTTTCTTAGTGTGAGTTCTTTAGGTATTTTAGACGCATGTCCTTTATTAGATATATAATTGCAAATAGTTTTTCCCATATGAGAGCTTGCTTGTTCCTTCTTTTAGCAGTATCTTAGGAAGAGTGGAAGTTTTAAATTTTGATAAAGTACAAATTAGGATTTTCTTTTCTTTTGTGGATCACACTTTTGATGTCATGTTAAATAAATGTTGACCTAACCCAAATTCACAAATATTTTCTCCAGTGTTTTCTTCTGGAAATTTTAGAATTTTAGGTCTTATGTTTAGATGTAAGATCCATTTTAATTCAATTTTGTGTAAGATTTTCACTGTGGTTTGAAGCTTTTCCAGTAAAATGTGAAAAGATTAATTTTTTTCCTTTGAATTGCTATTACAACTTTTTAAAAAATCAAGTGACCTAAAATTCATTATATTGGCTGTGTTACCTTGGACAACTTAAATGACTTGCATTTATTTATTAATTTATTTATTTATTTATTTATTTAAAGATTTTATTTTTTTGCCAGAGAGCACAAGCAAGGGGAGTGGCAGGCAGAGGGAGAAGCAGGCTCCCTGTTGAGAAAGAAGCATGATGTGGGACTTGGTCCCAGGACCCCAAGATAATGCCCTGAGCTGAAGGCAGATGCTTAACCAACTGAACCACCCAGGCATCCCTAGATGATTTACTATAAACCCTAGTTTTCTTTTCTTCAAATAGTGGAAAGTAGGACAAGCATTTTAGGTTTGTTTTGGAGTTAAAATTAAGTAAATATGTAAGACATCTAGTAAAATGTCTTCCACATAGTTGTTCTTCAAATATTTGTTTCATTTTATTCCATTTATGCTCAAAATAAAATTTAGGTAAATTGTCTTAATATAATTATATGTAATGTGATATGGAATCGTCTGGAGATAATTATCAAGCAGCCACTAGATCTGCCACATTCTTATTCTACATTTACATTGTTGTACACACACGCATACATACACACTTATATATGCACACATAAATATAAAGTTATGGAGGAAATGTGGTTTGTTAATTGTGGGTCGCTAATTGTGAATGACCACTTTTATGAGGAAAGAAAAATAAAATAATATTCCTTTTTATTATTATTAGTTTTATATTTCTCTTTTGGAAATTCTTAACATATATCTTTGTATGCAAAAAAACATCTTTTGAAATTAGACCACTAGAATCAGGGAAAAATAAATGAGTGGATTACTTTTTCATTGTGTATATTGATACTTGTAGGTTCTCATTGCTCTCTGTTGCTTCCTGATGATGTAAGATAAATCTATATTGGGACTTGGATTCACTTATTATTTTAAGATTCTACAAAGGTGTATTGACTACCAATAATATATGAATCATTCTTGATTTGGTTTATGAAATGAACAAAATATTATTTTCTAGGAACTCAGTCTACTCTAGGAGAGAATAAAATATAGCTGTTATAAACAAAAATTATATGTACAAACAAATGTTAGTTCCATGAAGAAGATTAAGCACATTATTTTATAATGAATTTGGGTAGGAAATTTGGGTAAGAAGGGATCANATAGAACAATTCAGTAAGGTGGCAGGATACAAAATCAATGCCCAGAAATCAGTTGCATTTCTATACACGAATAACGAGACTGAAGAAAGAGAAATTAGGGAATCCATCCCATTTACAATAACACCAAAAACCATGCGTTACCTTGGAATTAACTTAACCAGAGACGTAAAGGACCTATATGCTAGAAACTATAGATCACTTTTGAAAGATATTGAGGAAGACATAAAAAGATGGAAAAATATTCCATGCTCATGGATTGGAAGAATTAACATAGTTAAAATGTCCATACTACCCAGAGCAATCTACACTTTCAATGCTATCCCGATCAAAATACCGAGGACATTTTTCAAAGAACTGGAACAAATAGTCCTTAAATTTGTATGGAACCAGAAAAGGCCCCGAATCTCCAAGGAACTGTTGAAAAGGAAAAACAAAGCTGGGGGCATCACAATGCCGGATTTCGAGCTGTACTACAAAGCTGTGATCACAAAGACAGCATGGTACTGGCACAAAAACAGACACATCGACCAATGGAACAGAATAGAGAACCCAGAAATGGACCCTCGGCTCTTTGGGCAACTAATCTTTGATAAAGCAGGAAAAAACATCCGGTGGAAAAAAGACAGTCTCTTCAATAAATGGTGCTGGGAAAATTGGACAGCTACATGCAAAAGAATGAAACTTGACCACTCTCTCACACCATACACAAAAATAAACTCCAAATGGATGAAAGACCTCAATGTGAGACAGGAATCCATCAAAATTCTAGAGGAGAACATAGGCAACAACTTCTATGACATCGGCCAGAGCAACCTTTTTCACGACACATCTCCAAAGGCAAGAGAAATAAAAGATAAAATGAACTTATGGGACTTTATCAGGATAAAGAGCTTCTGCACAGCCAAGGAAACAGTCAAAAAAACTAAGAGACAGCCCACGGAATGGGAGAATATATTTGCAAAGGACACCACAGATAAAGGACTGGTATCCAAGATCTACAAAGAACTTCTCAAACTCAATACACGAGAAACAAATAAACAAATCATAAAATGGGCAGAAGATATGAACAGACACTTTTCCAATGAAGACATACAAATGGCTAACAGACACATGAAAAAATGTTCAAAATCATTAGCCATCAGGGAAATTCAAATCAAAACCACACTGAGATACCACCTTACGCCAGTTAGAATGGCAAAGATAGACAAGGCAAGAAACAACAATTGTTGGAGAGGATGTGGAGAAAGGGGATCCCTCCTACATTGTTGGTGGGAATGCAAGTTGGTACAGCCACTCTGGAAAACAGTGTGGAGGTCCCTTAAAAAGTTAAAAATTGAACTACCCTATGACCCAGCCATTGCACTACTGGGTGTTTACCCCAAAGATACAGACGTAGTAAAGAGAAGGGCCATATGCACCCCAATGTTCATAGCTGCATTGTCCACAATAGCCAAATCATGGAAGGAGCCGAGATGCCCTTCAACAGATGACTGGATTAAGAAGCTGTGGTCCATATATACAATGGAATATTACTCAGCTATCAGAAAGAACGAATTCTCAACATTTGCTGCAACATGGACGGCACTGGAGGAGATAATGCTAAGTGAAATAAGTCAAGCAGAGAAAGACAATTATCATATGATTTCTCTCATCTATGGAACATAAGAACTAGGATGATCGGTAGGGGAAGAAAGGGATAAAGAAAAGGGGGGTAATCAGAAGGGGGAATGAAACATGAGAGACTATGGACTATGAGAAACAAACTGAAGACTTCAGAGGGGAGGGGGTGGGGGAATGGGATAGACTGGTGATGGGTAGTAAGGAGGGCACGTATTGCATGGTGCACTGGGTGTTATACGCAACTAATGAAGCATCAAAACTTTACATCGGAATCTGGGGATGTACTGTATGGTGATTAACATAATATAATAAAATTAAATTAAAAAAAAAAGAAGGGATCAGGGAGAAGAAATAGATTAAACAGGGTGAAAATGATAGCTAAGGAGAGGAAGAGCATTTTCAGTAAGAAAATAATATGCAAATGTAGACAATCTTAAAAAGAAATGTTTTATTCAGAAATTCTGGAGTTCTAATGCTTGCTAAGTGAAGTGTGTATGTTGGCAATGAAAACAATTAAAATTTTGATTGTCAGATTTGTTTAAAGTGAATTCTTAGGATTATTTTACCTTAAAGTAATAATGGCAGAGAAAAGGGTCACATGGTTTTTAATGTTGTGTATATATAACAGGAATTCAAATAGTGTATTTCAATATGTTAGTGGTAGAATATTTGAAGTGTGAAGATAAGGATTATAATGACTGAACCTATTTAATGAATAAATAACTAGAAGTAGTCACTTTTTTAGTTTATATATCAATTGAAAATTTGCTCAAAACATCTGTTTCATAAACATTTAAAAATCGGGGCGCCTGGGTGCCTCACTCATTAAGTGTCTGCCTTGGGCTCAGGGTGTGATACCAGAGTCCTGGGATCGAGCCCCACATCAGGCTCCTCCGCTGGGAGCCTGCTTCTTCCTCTCCACTCCCCCTGCTTGTGTTCCCTCTCGCTGGCTGTCTTTCTCTCTGTCAAATAAATACATAAAATCTTTAAAAAAAATTATATAATCTTTGGATTAGAGTGAGGTTAGAATTTTTTCATATTTTCATTTAAGATTTATTTATTTTTCTGTTACCTTCTTTACCAGTTTTCAAGCTTACACTTTTAGGATATTACTATCAAAATAATCTTTGTTACCTGTGTCTGATTTTCCTATTTCCACAAAATATTTTTCCGTTGTCATCTAAACCAATTATTCTTCATTTCTCAGTGTCAGTGTCTTCAAAGTAACCCATACTTTTAGAGATTACTATAAAATATGAGTTATTTTAACTTATTTTGCTATCACCAAAAACAAATGGGACTTCTGAAATTATCATTCATGTAGTTTCATTTCTTCCTGTTCTCCCATATGATCACTCATCTATACCTTTAAAATATTAACTGATTTCATCAGATTCTCTGACTTTAATTCTAAGAATTAAGTCCTATCATTCTCTGTAATCTAAAATATTTTCTCCATCTTTTGTAGTCTCATTTACTTGTGAAATTTCCTCTTCCTATCTATAAATCTGTCATTGATTGATTTGTTTCTATTACTGCTATTTAATTCAATGTACATGTCTTTATTGACTTCAGTTTATCAGCATTTAATATTTAATGTTATTTTTTTGCCATAATGTTAATATATCCCTATCCCACTAATTGTACCTGAGATACACGTATATTCCTCATTTCAGAATATCTTATTTCTTTTAATGGTTTTGAGGAAATTCTGATCCATCAATGTGTTTATCTCTCCCTATTATGACATCAAGTTAAATACCTTGTTTTGATTCTTCTGTCATAGCCAATTCCTTTTCATGAAACAAGCAGAAAATAATCTCATTGCTTTTACTTAATGGCAGGATAATATGTTAATTATATGCCAATATTTAAACAATGCTGTAATTGCTAAAATGACCATTTAAAAAAAATGTTGGTTTTATTTAAAAAACATTTACCCTACATTTAAAATGTTCAACCATACTATTCAAAGGCAGCTTTTTTCTTTTTTTCTGGCTAGAAATTTTGTGATAATGATGAGGCTTTTTGGCACTTCTAGAATTTTATAAGCTTATATGATTATAGTCATGTCTTATAATTTGATATAAGTAATAGGTAAGTTGATATGTTTATTCCCTATTTGGATTTTAAATTTTCATTTTTGTAAGCTCTGCAGTGTATAAACCAAATAATTATATATTTTCTTTTGTTTATGATAAGGTGGGTATTATGGAAAGAAACTAAAATATCTTAAGTGAGCTGTTTGTTAACATTTGGGGAACAGTTATATGATTAAGTAATATTTTATTTAAGCATATAAACACATTTTACTTTATGGGAAAAATCTCCTTATCCTTTCTTTCTCCTCTTTTTTTTTTCCTTAAAAAAGCATTTATTTCTAGCCTGATTCTTTGCTGAACTTTATTCCTTTATTTATTTAATCTCAGGACTAAATATACATAGAATACCCCACAATTATAATCGTTAGTAAACAATAATAAATTTATAGGATTATTCAGGTAAAATGATATTACTTCAAAGCAAACAATGTGTAAAACTGAATTATTATGGGTGTATAGGGGAAATGATAACCACTTTCACTTGGTCTTTTTATGGTTTTCATTTAATTTTTATTAATAGTTTTCTGTTGCTAATTCATTTCCTCTTAATCGAATTATCCTTAAAATGTTTTGAAGATTTTGATAATATAGTGTAAATACAGTATACCTGTAAGGAAATGAAACAAACTACATGAGATTCTAGCAGGATTTAGGCTTAAAATATTACAGAGTATACACACAATAATTGGATTTAGAATGAAATTGTTCCAAGCATAAATGCTTATAGGAGTTTTAAAAATATCATCTTTATTTTATGGAGCAGTCTATATTTACAGAAAAATTAAGAAGATAGTAGGGTTCTCACATACCCCACATCTAGTTCCTCCTATTATTAACATCTCATATTAGTATGATACATTGGATATAAGGTTGTAAGTTATTAACTGAAATCCATACTTTATTCCTATTTTCTTGATTTTTACCTGATGTCATGTTTCTGCAGGAGGATCTAGTCTGGGATACGACATTACATTTAGTCATCATTTCTCCTTAGGTTTCTCTTAGCAATGACATTTTCTTACACTTCTTTTTTTTTTTTTTTTTTGGTCTATTTTTTGTTTTTGCTTTTTGTTTCATTTTGTTTTGTTTTTTATGACCTTGTTAGTATTGAGGAGAACTGGTCAGGTATTTTCTAGAATGCCTAGCTATCAGTATTGTATTGTATTGTATTGTTTTTCTCATAATGAGACTGAGGTTATGGGTTTTGGGAAGGATGACCATAGAGGCAAAGTGCCATTTTCATCACATCGTATTAAATGTACATACCAACAACATGATTTGTGAGTACTCAATGTCGGCCTGATTCCCTGGCTGAGGTAGGATTTATCAGGTTTCTCCACTGCAAAATTCTTCTTTTTTTCCCCTGCACCCTTTCCATACTGTACTCTTGGGAAGGAAGTCGCTATGCCTAGTTCATTCATAAGGAGTATAGAGAGTTATGTTCCCCCCATCCTTGAAGGTGGAGTATCTACATAAATTATTTGCAATTCTTCTGCACAGGAGATTTGTCTCTCCTTCCCCTTTTTTTTAATAAATTAAGTTGGGATGATTTGACATCTTAACAGCGGTCTTCCTGGCCAAGAACACTACTTATTTAGATCTTTGACTTTTCATCAGAGTTTTCTAGTATTTTGCACATAAATGCTGTACATATTCTCCTAGGTTTTTACCTAAATAGTTCAATTGTTGGTGCTGTTCTCAATGCACTGTTTTTTGTTATTTTTTTTCCCTTTTCCCACGTGTTCATTGCTTACATATTGAAAAGCTACATTTTGGAATTTGATACTGAATGGAAGTGGTGAGAGAGGGCATCCTTGCTTCCTCGAGATCTTAGGGGGGAAATTTTTATTTTCTAATCATTGCTTATGGTGGGTCCAAGAAGAGCCATTGGTTTTAATTTCTTGATGTTGTTGTTGTTGTTATGAAGGCAGGAGTGATAACTTCCAAGCTGATTGTCAGCATGGAAGCCAGAAATTCCAAGGTACGATTATTTCAGCCTTTGGCTTACTTCGTTTATTTAGTTCTACAAGTATGTTCTTTTCTATATTTTACAGACATTTATGGTTGAAGAAAGAAATGAAGCTAAAAAGATAATTATACATGTAAATATTTGAGTCTACACAAGTATAGTATAACCACAAAAGAGTTAACACTAGATTAATACTGCATTTTATAATGAAGACATTCGAGTGAAGTTTGTTTCTATCCTTTCAAGATATGTTGCTATTAGCAGAAAGTAATAAATGTTCTTTGGCTGAATAATGTCATGCATGGAAAATTCTCTGTTTTGATATTTGCCGTTTCAAAGTGATTGGCAAAGTATGTATCAAGTTAAGATCCTATCACCGTGAACGAACGCTGACTTACACAGTGCACTCCATTTAAGCATCCTGCTGGGGTACTTCGATTCATTTATAAGCACTTGTGTTAATTTTTTAAAAAAGAGATTCATACACTGAATAGAAACCTATATTTGACTCTCTCAAAGTGCTCTATCAAACCTATGAGAAGATGTGCTGTTCCTGGTTAATTTCAGCTTGAAATTCTGTAATAATTATTTCTGGCATTTTGGATGGCTGAAACCTCCAACTTTACAGTTAATAGTGTGAAACCCCTTTCTGTCCCCAAAAGCTATATGACACATAATTATTTTAAGTATTTAAAATTCAAATTACTGTTATTTTAGAATTCTGTGAAATTCCTTGTGATAATTAGAGATCTGTCTAGAACAAAGTGACTACATATCTAACTACCAGGTTTTGGAACCGGAAGAGGCAAGCAGGCAAGGAAATTGACAGTGATTTCTTCCTCTGCATTTCCAAATCTCTAGATTACATCCTCTGAATGTGGAAGTGGGCCTTACCAGTGTCAGAAAAAAGTTTGTCTTTACTGTTTCTTTACTGAATTTGACTTTTCACAGAAATAACAGCAAACAGAAAAGGGATTTTGAGGTCCAAAGTATTTGTATACTTGCTCTGCCATATTCATGACTTGAGATGCCTGACTTTGAATCCTGACATAGCTAAATGTGACTTTGAATAAGTTACTTATCATTCTGTGCCATTTTAAAATTGAAATAATATATTACTTTTAGTTTCTGTAAGAGTTGAATTAATATGTCAAGTCACTTGAATACTGTGAACGTTGTACTTATAAGTGTTTGCTAATATTAAAGTTTTGGTGTAATAATTCACAAAACACACTGTCAAATTCACATCATAATTTATTAACAGAGTTCCATAGAAGACAATTGTTTTGAATTGTTAAGAAACCAAAAGCAACAAAAACAAAAATGAAAAAAAAAACCAAACTGCAACAAAGCAATCTTATTTTGGGGTATATCAAAATCAATATTGGGAATCCCTGCATGAAAAACAAAATGCATCAGTTTTCCGGTGCAGTCCTTTATCTCGACACACAGTAATCTTATTTTTTTTAATCCACATCTTGGTTTTGGAAATATGACAACATGTTTATTTTCTATTTGAAGTAGCAGTTTCAGTATTCAGCAACCAAAATATAAGCCATATCCCCTCTGGTGATTGTTTACTAGAGGGACCCAAATTAAAAAATGTTGCATTTTAATTCTTTCTAGGATAGACTGAAAACGGCTGAATTAATAGTGAAAACCATTTGTGAGAGAACACTCAGCATATGATCATATCGGTATCATAGGATTGTTTCAAAGTTTAAATAAGGTAACATTTCTCAAGTATGTAATGTCTGAAACAGAATAGAATCTCAATAAATGGATCTGCTCTCATTTTTAGTTGAATTAACAGAGCAAACCAAATAGAGAAACAAACTAAATTCTAAAGACTAGGTACTTATTATAGCATTAAAATTTTTAAGTGAGATCTTAAATATGATGTACTAATTATATCCTACAGAATTAAAATAAAAAACCTAACAATCTTCTGTTATCACTGAATTGTATCTAACCTTCTGACCATTTCACAGTGGCAGAAAATTAAGACTGACATCCTCTCTAATAAATTTGAGGCACATACTAAGTTAAGTAGGAGTTACTGATTACCCTTAAAACCTAAAACCCAGCCATATTATAGACTTAATATAACTAACATTGAACCAAAAGTTGAACACAAATTTATAAAATTCTATAAGGATTTCCTTTATAAGATATCTATTAATGTTATTTATTGCTTATCAGGTACTTTGACCACTGCTCTAGAATAGTGCCATCCAACAGAATGTCATGTGAACAACAAAATGTAATTTTATATCAGTCACACTAAAAATGTAGAAACACCTGAAAATAATTTTAAGAATGTCTCTTATTTAAACCAATATATTATACATATTAGACTTTCAACACAAAATCTAAATGAAAATTAATGACATTTGCATTATTTTTTCAAGGTTGGTCTTCAAAAACCACTGTGCATTTTACACTTAAAGCATATCTCAGGTCAGACTGTTCACATTTCAAATGGCTAAACAGGGCTACAGCATGGTCATACCATTCTAGAAGATACTGTTGCTCAATCATATAAAAATGTTTGTAGGTAATTTTAACAATAATAAAAGCAATACCCTTGCCATGTCTAAATTTTAATCTAAGCTTCAGCACAATATCTAAAATAAGGATAATTAATTTTTTTATCAACCTCATATTCTAGACGATGTTACCAAAATCATTTTATATTACTTATACTTATAAATATAAATGCATTACATATTTATTGCTTATTTATATTACTGAGTAGGAAGAAAAGGTCATTGGGGGATACTAAATTTAAGAATCCAAAATATATTATTAATTATTTTTATATTATTATACTTTACCAAGCATAGCATAATTATAAAACAAGAACTTTCAGTGGTAGTAACTTAAAGTTAGATCTAAATATAAAGGGCATATATGTTAAAATATATAGATAAATGAATCAGGCATTACAAAATAGTGGACTAAATATACAGTTCAAGTGAGAATACCTTTGCAAATAGGGTAGTTGGCAAGGTGGAAAAACTTTGAACTTAAATTGAAATATATGGCTCCTATTCCTACCTCTAATATTAAGTAGCTCTAGGTGCTGATCACATTTGTACGTCTTTAACTTTTTTTTAGCATTTTGTTTACAATTGTAAAAGATAGAACTTGGTTGAATTATCTTGTTTACATTTCTAGAGGAACTGAAAAATATTATGATTGACAGTGTAGAGCTCAGAGAAGCCCATCATACAACCACTTCATTTACTGTAATGTGGACAACTGATCTGATCATATCTGGTCACGGAAACTAAACAATTTGAGTTTATATGGGAAGGATACTCTGGGTTTGAAGTTGTGGGATAAAGGAGTTACATGTTTTACATCTAATATTTTTCTAGGACTTCAAAACAAGTTTTAATGTTATCTCTAAACAAGTTTTAACAGCTATCCATTGAAAGTATTGAAAGAGGATACTGATTATTCTGATTTAAATTTCGGTCTTTAGTATATTACAAAGTAAACTTCCTTATAAATTTCATAACCACCCTATGGATGACACAATTAAGTTGCACAGCATTTTAATTTCAGATTATAAGTTTTCAAATAAATATTCAAAAATAAGTAACAATTTTCATAATTCTGATATTTTTTGCTTTTTTTGAAATAAAACTGAAGTCATTGGAAGTAGTTTTACTTCTACTAATTTCATAAACCGCACTATAGAATGGTATAAAATTGACTGAGTATAGCTAGCTAGCATCAACCCATCCTAAAGAAAACAGTCAGCCAATCAGATATCTCACAGTTGGTTTACATGATTACTATCAGGAAATTGAAGATTCTCTGGTATTTATCCTTGATATAGCACTTAATGCAACTCTAGGAATTAAACTTAAATTAGAAATAAATTGAAGTGAGCAGCATGCTATTATTTAAAAACAAATACATAATTTTGGGACTATAGGTATATATGTTAACTGCTTTTATACATTAATGTTCAGAGAAAATCTTTTGAGTTTTAATTTCTAAAGCTCTAAAATTGAGAAAAATATTTTACAACTTTATCAAAAAGATGAGCCACATGTAAAATGCATAGTAGCATGATTCATCAGCCATGGCACATCATATTTTATTTCTTTTGGGCACATTTGTTCAACATAAAGAGATCAAGCAGAGAAAATAAATGACAAATATTTCTTCAGACACCATTTGACCCAGAAAGTGTTAGACTCTGCTGGCAAATCACAGTGGCTGTAAATGCTAGGGTTAATTGCAGGCTTTTTTCAGCTTCAAAAACCCAGTTATGCTCATCAAGAGAAAAAAACAAAGTTCAGCAGTGATATGTTAATAAGCTATTTCAATTTTGTTCAGTATTACTGTTGTTTATCAAAAACTAAAGCATACTGCTGGAGGCAGGGAGATCCTTTAGTTTTGAACTCAGGGCCAAAGGAATCAATCTAAAAGGACATACTTAGTACACAGATATTGGATTCTTCAACCCATCAGTTTGCAATACTGGCTGTATATGAAAATGAGTTTTAAAATCCAAGTCCCTAGTCCATCAACATTTAATTAAATGAGAATCTTTGCAGGTAGATTTCTTGCTTCAATATTTTTAAAAAATACCCCTGGATGATTCTTACGTGCAACTGGGTTAACAGCCAATAGACTATAATACCCTCTTCTTTCTTAAAATAATCTAATAGAGATATTTGAAGCTGTGTGGTCAGCAAAATATTGTCAATATTTTCTTTATTATAAGCCATTTGGTAAATCTGTTCTTAATCAAAAATGCCTAACAGTCAGTTGGAGACGCATTACAAACTGCATGGTGAAACCAAGAATTCCATGATAGATAGGTACTTTCAACATGCAAAGCTTTATTATTTCAGGCTACCATGTGTCTTTTTTTTTCTTTCAGCATATTTTACTTGATTGAAGTATAATTGACATACAATGCCCTGTAAGTTTCATATGTACATCATAGTGATTTGATATTTGTATGGTGACAGATGAAAACTAGACTTATCATGGGGGTAATCTTGCAATGTATAAAAATATCAAATTGCTACGATGTATCTTGAAGTCTCATCTTTCAAAATATGAAAAGATAACAATGTGCTGTCTTCCCATACAATTTCAGCATTATTGAAAAAATCCTAATTATTTCATTACATGAATAATCACAAAAACTATCCTTCTGAAAGGATGACAGCAAAACACTGAAACAAAATTTATTAGCAACCAGCAATGATAAAGAAAATTAGAGTTCATCTCCTAACCGTGTATGGGTTGTCAATACATACTAACAGAAATAAAAACCCACCTATGAGAGTCTGAATCACTGACCCAAACTTCTGCTGTGCCTCTCATTTTCGAAATTGGCCTGCTAAGCAGACTCATGCAAAACCAGTAACAAACCAAGTTGACATATATAAAGAAAAGAGTAGATAAGAGATAAATAATTAAAGAGAAGAAAGATATGGAATGTGGAAACCTGTAAACCCTATAAAGAGAACCCAGTATCCTAAGTTTGTTGGCATATATGCTAAGAATAAGACCTCTAATAAAATAACACAGAAATTTAAAAGCCATTTCCAAACTCGGCTATGATATATATTCCAATCTGATGTGTTAAATGTCTAATATCATCTATGTTTGCCTTTCCTACTGTGTGTTTTTGCTGCGAGGTTCACTGGTGAGTGGCAGATTTCCTGAGATCCACACCTTTGAGACCTCAGAGCCTAGCTTTTATCTAAAATGTGACATAGTCTTCTGCTAAGCTTAAATAATAGACACAAAGCAAACAACAGAAAACAATGAGGAAAATTAACTCAAAATGAAATTTTTATCTATTAGATTAAATTAGTAAAGTGATTATCTTCTCCTTCTTGGTCTTAGTGGTACAGTAGCATTGTTTGAATCACACAAGTTAGAGATCATAGCGTCATCTTTGAATCATTCATCTTTCTTAGCCTCACATGTAATTATATTCAAGTTCCATTTTTTTTAAATTATTTTCCTCTTCATTTTTAAGCTAACAGCTCCCAGTCCCAAAGTCCAGGCACCCATACATCCTTACATATTATTACATGACCCTCTAAACCATTTCCTTCTTCCAATATCTCCCGAAATTGCTGTGATTCATAGTTCTACCATTTTTTGGCAAAACAGGGATCTGACTATGAATGCCTCTTTAATATTAACCACTATTTGTAATTCCCTCCAAGTGAAGTATGAATTCCATCCATTTCACATATGTCATTCTTTTATTTTCCCAACTCTTTTTTCAGTCTTATGCCATACATAGATCCAATTAAATCAGACTGTTTGGGAGGCAGGATAACATAGTGGTAAATAATGGCTTAGATGGCTTAATGGTTAAAAAATACAGACTTTTAAATTAGCTTTGGTGTTTGAGGGCTTACTCCATCACTTAAGTTCTTTGACTTTGGTAAAATTACTTCAGTAAAATCAAAATTAGAATACTAACTATTACAAAGTAATATTGTAAGAATAAAGTGGTTAAAGCATATAAAATGTTTTCTTACTACTTAATATGTATTAGCTCTTAGAATATAGGTTGAATTGTCTCTCCCAAAAAGGTATGTTGAAGTCCTAACCCTTACTCTGCGCTTCAGAATTTGACCTTATTTGGGAACAGAATTGTTGCAGATGTAATTACTTAAGACGAGGATACACTGAAGTAGGGTGGATTTCTAATCCAATGACTGGTGTCCTTAAAAGAAGATGACCATGGGATAGCTTCTAAGAGTGCTCAGAAGGAACCCGCAGTGTCAGTACCTTGATTTTAGACTCCCAGACTCCAGACTCACTTTTCAGCATTAATTCCTATTTATGGCTTATGCTCAGTTCTCTAATGTCTGTATTTCTACCATACAAGCACTACTCTTAGCTGTTAACTCATATATACACTTATTACCGTCCTTATTATGATTTGTTTATTTATATATATTTCCCTTTGCTGGAATATAAACTTCAAATATTCAGAAACTAGAGTTAATCTGCTTTAGCTTCTCGGTTTGCCCTGTATCTTTCACAGAGTTTTGCACATAGATCATGAAAGGTTTTTGAATAAGAATTGCTTTTAGTAAATGTGACTGTGATAGAATATTGTTTCTAAAACTTCTTTGTAATCCTAATTCTAACACTTATAAAAATATTGAAAACTTGTAAGACAAATGTGGTAAGTGAATTTTATAATCTGTAATATATAATAAGGCTACAAGCTAGATACATTGCATCATTAAACTTAACATTCACTGTTTTTTTTTGGTCAGAATATTTGTTTGCTGATTAGAAAAACGTCAAACTCCTAAAGATTTCTTTTTTAAAAGGAAAAAATTATTTAAAAGATTTTTATTAAGTTCAACATTTTATATAGCAAATTTAAAAATCATTAATTTAGTAGAAACTTGAAAAAGTATTTAAAATTGGAATGTCACCATCATGACTTACCTTTGTATCTTACATTCAGTGACTAAATAAAAACTCAAAAAAACCTCAGAACTTTTTAGCATTTCTTGTTGTTTAACTAAGAGTAGGGTCTAAAGTGTATTACATACCTAGCACTTATTAGATCAAGATATCCTCATTCTTTAATAATAAATACTATGTTTTTAATTTCAGCAATATGATACCTCAGGCAAGTCTAAAACCTGGGTGGCAAAGGAAAAAAGTCAGCTTTGATGCATACAACCTTATAGTGAACACCCAGGAATGTGCTGCGATTACACCGGGAGAGTTGGGATTTATTATCCGCAGTTGACAGAATTTGTGAAGGTTTGAAAGCCAGGGAAGCTTGCATCTCTGGGCAGAAGGCTGCTTTGTTTGTGGTTCATCAAGCTGAATTTTCCGCTATCCCTTAGCATTGTTCTGTCAGTTATCCCATCATCTGACTTGTGACAATCCAACATTTTATAATTAGTGGTACTTTATCATAGGAAGAGATTTTCTCACATATTATTTTGTATAAGGTTTGGCATGGAATTTAATTTTCATTTGAAAAACAAAACAAAATGTATAGCTTTTTGTTACTATAAGTGTTCAATAAGAAAAATAAACTTCTCAAGTAAGAAAAGAAATGAGGCAGGAAAAGGGATCTGCTTGGGGATGGGAGGTAATCAGTAGGCGCTGCATCAAAACAAGAATGTGAAGTTGGCTTCACCATCCCATGAGTGTTACCTTAAGCTGTCTTCACTACTAACAGTCATCTCATGTGACACCTTCAGAAAAGAGTTTGCCCGGGGTGGGTTTTCTATGTATAAAATACCAACAGCCAAAGATGGATGTATAGAATCACCTCACACTACATTCTTTAAAAAAACACAAGAAGCTTTTATTGGAATCATGCACTTTTTTATTTCTTACTTAGCAGGTCAAATCAGTTTTGGGGTGTGTGTGTGTGTGTGTGTGTGTGTGTATGTCTTTGTTGAATCACAGTAGTATTTATAGTGGTATGAGGTAGATATTAGTAGCTGTGTTTTCATATTATTGCAGTTTAAGATGGAAAAACAGCCACACCCATAGAAGTCTATTAGAATATTAAACTTTTAATTTAAAATTTCCATGCTGTAGAGTTAAAAGAGAAATTTTAAGAGGATAATAAAATCATGACTCTCATAGAGATATAAAATAAGCATATCACAAATTTTATTTAATTTATTAAGGAAGGAACAGAACAAAAAGTGTTTATACCCTGAGTAGAGGTTATATTTACAAGGGTATAATTAAATGGTTTATATAGCACCTGCAGATCGTTCTATAAACTTGATCAAAATTTTCACTGGGATAGGCACTAAGAAAAATTGAAAAACTGAAGATGAGGTCTGAAGGTTATATACCTCCTGATAAAATTTAGTGCCCACTGGTAATTGTGGTAAAAATGTTGAGGAAAAATTCATGGTCTGCTTACCAAGTTGGATAGCATTTTTATTTGCCTCTAGAAGTCACTTTTCAGGATTAATGAAGGCTCTTGTCTGTTCAATCTCTTCAACCAACATTTCTCATAATTTTGATTTAACAAAAACCTAGCATTCTCCTTAGGAAATTATTTCTTTGCCTCTCTTCCAGGTGGAATTTGTTTGTTCTTTCACACTTTGGGTACTGTCCAGAAGGTATAGTAAATGCTCTCTTTGGTTCCTCAGCGTATTCCATGCTGTTATAATTTTATATAATTAAAAAAAAAAAACAAGCCTTGCCCATTTAAGGCCCATGTCATGGGAATAAAAGACCTTTACCCCAATTTACTAACAGTATCTACTATTTTACTGAAAATGTTGCCCCATAAGTTGCAGCATTAAAATATTGATCTTGTCAACCCATCCAACAGTATGACTTCTCAGTTTCTTGACTTTCTCACCAATGACAGTTTATCATCCATAACAGCTTTCGTTGACCTACACCCTAGAATTTAGCATCTGCAAATGTAGGACTAGTGTGTGAATAAATTCAGACATTCCTCTTTCAACAAAACTTCTTTTTAACAACTTCCTCTCTTATTTTAATCCTCAATTTTTTTTTCCCTCTTCCACTTTGGTTCCCCAAGTCCATCCTGTCTCTAATTTTATCTAGCACTCTCCACCTTGCCATGATAGATTTTTCTAACACTGAGGGTGACCAAACATCACAGCTTACTTTGGAGCGAGAGGTTTCTGTGGACACAGAACTTTCATTGCCAACACTAGGACAATCCCAACAAAACAGGGCAGTTGGTCATATTGCTTGCTCCATCACTGTAGCCCCTTGCTTCTATTCTGCCAGCCTGTAAAACCACAACCTAATCCAGTGGAAAAAAAGTCTCTCAGCTGGTTCGACTAGCATGACTATAACTTCATAGTTTGTCTTTAACACTACTTGAGAATCCAGTATTAATTTGTGTCAACAACGCTTTTCTTGGTTTGCTATATTAAATAATTAACTTTCTTCATTATTGTCTCATTACTTTATGCCTCTAAACTGTCACATTGCCCTCCCTCTCCTTCCCTGAAAAAACAAACTAACAAATTCATTAAACTTACTGTCAACAGACCTATATTTTCACCTGCAACACTTCCATCACCTTTTACTTAGAAGAGGAATCATTTCTCATTCAAAGGTGATCCCCTGATACTTAGTCTGAGTGGGTTTCATCCTGCCCTTCTCAATTGTACCTCCAATTGGCCACCAAATCAGATTTATTGTTGCTCTAGAATAGCCCTGAGGCCATTACAGTTTTATGAATCCATATCTTAACCATTATGGTGGTTTCATAACTAGTCATATGTCTGTAATATACCTACTGACAGTTAAGTTAGGATACTAAACTGAAGTGATCTTTGAAAATGCAAACTGATCATATTCATCTTCTTGAATCAAAATGATTCAAAGACTTTTCATTATGCTTAACATAAAACTTCAGAACATTAACATGGTCTGCAAAGTCCTACATCATCTGGCCTAAGACTGTCTGTCCATTTGATTTCTTTCCCTTTTAATATGTGCTCCACACATACTAAACTTTTCTTGTATTTACTGGAACAAGTGTGCTGATATTTTGCTTAGCGATTTTCCATACACTGTTCCTTTCAGCAGTCCCTCTTCAGTACCTGTTACTCATTCTTCAGATTTTAACTTATGTATTTCCTTTTAGGAATCATTTCTTGGAGTCTTAGCCTAGTTAGGAACTTCTGCTGTTTGGTCTCATGGACTTCCCCATCAAAGCACTTGGTATAGGCTTGTAATGTCTGTCTTCCCTACTGGACTATGAATTTACCCAAGGTATCTTGTCTTTCTTTTTCACAATTATATCTAAGGCAACAAGCTCAGTGCTTGGGATGTAGCAACTGAGCAGTATGCATTTACAAATAAATCATTGAACTTAGTTTTATAAATTTATTTTGGTATCTGGTTGTATTTATTATCAAATATATATTATCAGATAGTTTGTGAACATTGAGAATTTCAAGTTTGAGTTACGAATTTTGCAGTCAAAATTTTCAAGTGATATTTAGTTTAGCCATATGAAAGAGGGGGGCACTTTAGTAGCTTTCCATGAGGAAAAACAAGTCAAGTATGTGAATTTTTCCTAAAAGGCAAACCCATGACAAAGGAATACACATACTTTTATAGGAAAACATCTATTAGAAGTGCTTTTAGAATCATTAGCCTTCTACCACATGGTTTTTTTTTTTTTTTAAAGATTTTATTTATGTGACAGAGAGACAGCCAGCGAGAGAGGGTACACAGCAGGGGAGTGGGAGAGGAAGAAGCAGGCTCCCAGCGCAGGAGCCTGATGTGGGACTCCCGGGATCACGCCCTGAGCCGAAGGCAGACGCTTAACGACTGCGCTACCCAGGCGCCCCCTACCACATGGTTTTTTGAGGAGATATTAGAGGGACAACCACCATGTAGAAAGGGGTCATTGTATGAGAGAGATATTCAACAATCGAGTTGAAATATCTCAGATGTTATGGTTCTACCTCTCCTGCTCCTAAATGTCTTTTACAGAAGGAGGAAGGTATTTTGGAACATGAGACCCTTCCTTAACTTTTGATGATCAGGGGCTACTGACAGATCAAATAAAATATGTTATAGAGGGGGAAGGACTTGATTTGGAAATGTTTTGTAGACAGGTAAGGTTATGATGTTGAGTTACAATTCAGAGTTAGGGATTTCCCCTCTTCCATTACTCCTATGTTTTACTTCCTATTGGAACTAAACTACTCCATTATTATGGACCAAAATTGTTATTATTAATATACCAACAGCAAGCTGTTGTAACTGGTTTTATTTCTCACTGGTAATTCCATTATACTCCAAATTCTTTTTACTTATCTTCCATTTTGGACATACCCTTGGTAAGTAGGAGTAGTATCATTATTTAGCCTTTGTATCTAAGAGAACATCTTATTTCTTTCCTTTTTAAGAACATGTTCATACCATAATGATCCCATGATATCCTAGATTCTTTTAAAATAGATTTAAGATTTCATTTTATTTTATTAATTTTTAAAGATTATTTATTTATTTGAGAGAGAGAGTGAGAGAGAGAGCACGAGAGGGAGTGGGGTGAGGGGCAGGGGGGGAGGGAGAAGCAGAAGCCCCACTGAGAACAGAGGCTCATGAGGGACTCAATCCCAGGACCCTGGGATCATGACCTGAGCTGAAGACAAATGCTTAACCAACGGAGCCACCCAGGATTCCAAGATCTGTATCTTAAAAATAAATGGACAAAAGAGAATGACATACTTGACAGTATTATTTTAAAGAAACACAGCAAATTATTTATTTATATATATGTATACATCTATTACATGTTATTATATACAATCTATAAAATGGAAGATCTATAAGGAATTTATTGTGTCCTTTGTTTTTAACTTCTTATTTATTCAACTATCTTAATTGAAACATTTATCTTGTAAATATTGCCTATGAAATATATAAACATTTGAAAATCACCGTAGGAATCTGAAGGGAAGTCAATACTCACACACAACTCATACACCATACACATCATGACATTTTAATTCCATAAAATCTGAAGTGAGTATAGGAATACAACCTTTTGAGTTATGAATTTGGCAATCAAAAATTTTAGTTGAGTGTAGGAACACATCCTTTTGAGTTATGAATTTTGCAGTCAAAATTTTCAAGTGATATTTTGTGTAGGAACATGAAACAGGGAGGCACTTTAATAGCTTAGAAAGATTTCTGCCTTGAGTAGTTTTAACTGTGCTCATTGCTAGGTCAGTGATATTGAGCAAAGTACTTTATCCTAGTTTGCTTTCCATTTTCCATCTATGAAGTGAGGGGTGACCACAATTGCTTGATGAACCTTACCTACTAGCTTGTTACAAAGATCAAGTTAATACGAAGTAGTATGTGCTAAAGTAATGGAGTATAAGCTGTTTAGACCTTTGGTTACAGCTTCTGTGGAACTTCCTCCTCCCCATGACAGATCTGCTGAATGTAAGGCAATTCCTGGCAGGCTTCTGGCAATGAGTGGTGGAGCAGCTTAATGGGGTTTATTGTTATACGAGGGATAGACTTTGGGATCCCACATTTACGGTGAATATCTTTCCACTCCACAGCCCATGTGGAACATGTCCTGCATTTGGTTGTGCTGCCTAAGCAGGAAAACTTGATGTTCAAGTTCCTGGGATTAGGAAATTCTCTCACGGCAAAAGTAACTTCAAGAGTAATTTAATTCTTTGGGTCTTGCTTTCTCCTGTACTTGGGACAGAAAATCGTATTTTATCATCTCTTGAATTAATCTTTCAATGGAAGAGGTGGCCTTAATACCTATTCTGTTCTGTTGAACATAATAAACAGAGCAACCATCCAGTCACATCCCTGGAAACGGAAAGCTCCGTGTATGTCTTAGTTTTTTTATATTCCAAAAGTAACAAATGCTTTGAGACCTCTACATTACTCCTTATTTTATAGTATAAAATATCTGTGCCAGATGAGGTTAAAAGCTATGTCAGGTAATCTGTCAGGAAATATATGTCTAGAATGAAGACCATGAATTAAATAGGGAAATGGGAAGGAAATGGCAGAGGGACTAGTGACTTTGAAGTCAAAGGCATATTTCAATAAAATGTCATGTAAAAATTAGAAATAATTAATACCTTAAATTATCTAATCATAAATGGGTATTCTTTTTTAAATTCAGCTTTAGAATGACAAAGTATTATCATATGTTCAATAAATATTTGAATTGCTATCAATACTGTTTTAGGAAATCAAAGTATTGAATAAGATCCCGGCTCTCATAAACTTTACCTTCTACTGGGAGAAGATAATAAACAAGTAAACAGATATGTAACCACTATTTAAAAAAATGCTTTGAAGAAAATTAGGGCATTTTAATAGAAAACGACTAGAGGGGCGCCTGGGTGGCACAGCGGTTAAGCGTCTGCCTTCGGCTCAGGGCGTGATCCCGGCGTTGTGGGATCGAGCCCCACATCAGGCTCCTCTGCTATGAGCCTGCTTCTTCCTCTCCCACTCCCCCTGCTTGTGTTACCTCTCTCGCTGGCTGTCTCTATCTCTGTCAAATAAAATAAAATCTTTAAAAAAAAAAAAAAAGAAAGAAAACGACTAGAGGAAGAGTCTAGTTTAGGTGAGGCAAATATGTAATTTGTGAGCTAAATGGCAAAAGGGGAGCCAATGAAGTGAATATCTTCAATCAAGTAGAAAGCCCTGAAGCTGCTGGTTGTCCTAGAGGATTAGACAGAGAGTAATAAGCAGGCAGGGAGCTAGGGAGAGAGTGCAAGATGAGAAGTGTTTAAGGAGCACTTCACTGAGTCCTTTGTAGATTATCTTAAGAAATTTAGTTTTGATTCCAACTACAATGGATTGTTTCATGCAGACAGGTATCCAGATTTGGCTTAGGATAAAAAAACAAACACAAACACAAACAAACAAACAAACAAACAAACAAAAACACTTTCAGGGGAGCCTGGGAGGGTCAGGCAGTTAAGCCTCTGACTCTTGGTTTCAGCTCAGGTCATGTCAGGGTTGTGGGATCCCTGCTCAGCATGGAGTCTGCTTGTCCCTCTCCCTCTCCTTCTGTGTACTCTCTCTCTCTCAAATAAATAAGTAAAATCTTTTAAAAAATCGCTTTCACTCCTATGTAGAAGGTGGATTCTAAGAAAGAAAGATACTAGTCTTTGGGCTACTTCTGGCCAAGAAGGGTAAGGGCTTAACATGAAGCACTATCATAAGTCATTGTCTTTTCAATAGAAGAAAAACTTGGTTTGGAAAAAAAAAATAAACAAATATAATCCATAGGAATTCTGTACAGATTATACATGAAGAAGTCTATATAATTCAGTGATTTTTGGCTTGAATTATTGGTGTGAAATGTAGTACCATTCCCTGTGTGAGAGAAAGCATGGAGGTGGAGGAATAGAAATGATGGAATGGAATTATTTTTGGAATTGGGTTTGAGTTATATATATTGAACATCTAGGACATTTGGATATGGAGAGACAACCTATCTTGGTAGGAAAAGCAGGTATATATGATCAAACTAAGATTTTCATCATGGCTTTGCAGTTTATAAGCTGTGAAGACTTAAACAACTTAAATTCTCTGATCCTCAACATTCTTTTCCATGAAAGGGAATTATTAATACAAAATATTGAGTTGATTTGAAAATTACGGATTACATAGTGTTTTAGTGCTAGTTGGCATTTGGAAACTGCTTTTTTTTTTTTTAAAGATTTTATTTATTTATTTGACAGAGAGAGACAGCCAGCGAGCGAGGTAACACAAGCAGGGGGAGTGGGAGAGGAAGAAGCAGGCTCCTAGCAGAGGAGCCTGATGTGGGGCTCGATCCCAGAACGACGGGATCACGCCTTGAGCGCAAGGCAGACGCTTAAGGACTGCGCCACCCAGGCGCCCCCTGGAAACTGCTTTATCATTTTCATTAGCATATGTGGCTTGTATAGTGGGAGAAAAATTATAGATACTGTTTGGGGAGATTGTGGGATACAGCTTTGTAATCTTATGAATTTGAATGAAATATAATGTAAAAACTAAGGGAAATGATATGGAAAGGAAGAGAGGTATCTAGGGGATAAGAAAATGGTGGTGGGTGAAGTTGATGCTGAATATGAAAGAGATCTCATAAAGGAGAAGTTGGGAAGTTGGAGGGAGGAGAAACAGGGAGTGGGAGCTTGAGACAGAAACTTCAGCTGGTGGTTGCAGAGAAGATACAAAAGGAATAGAAAAGTCTCAGTGAGATATAATAATAACAGCGGTGATTATTAACCTGGTCAAGATTTGTGTCACTGGGGACAGAAATCTTGGAGAAGACGGAACACCTTTTCCATTCAGAGACTTATAAAAATATAATAATATGAACATATTTTTTATTGGTAGAAACAAGGTTGCAGTAAATATTTTCTTAGGTAGGATGCAAAATCATGTTAAGTGGAGTGAGGGTGAAAGGTTTGGGTAGGGCATTTGATGAGAGATAACAGTTGGAATAAAACGATCAAGGGTAACAGCTTCTCCAAATTACTTGCTGACAAGAGCAGTAAAAATCCCAGGATTATTGGAAAAACATTTGCTCACATTAGAAAAAAACCTGGCACTATATTCTGTGTCATTATCAGCAAGAATATGAAATTAAGGAATACTAAAATTATATTAAAAATAAATGTTATTCAGTATCTTCTTTATATACTAAATTGTGGCTCAACACATTTTACCAAAAATGATCTACTCAAAAAGAAAGACTATTTTTATATTTTTCTGATCTAGAAGACATGCTGTTTTATTAATTAGTGTACAAGGAATTGTTAGGTTAGATGATTGTGTTCAATTAAGTATAATGAATATAATTAATGTAGTTGCTGTTTTAGGTTTTCGAGTTAATAGTGCCATTAAATGCTGCTGTTTTTGTTGTGATACTGATTATTATTATAACAGAATACCAAACTTTGAAATGAAAGGAAAGCTAAAAGTTTGGCTATTCTTTTACAGCTGTGTGTGTGTGTGTGTGTGTGTGTGTGTGTGTGTGTGTTTATGTTGTCATTTAAGTAGCAGATCATAACTTAAACGCATTATATAGTAATTAGCTTTATAAGTCATTATGTTAACTACTTAAAAACATTTTTATTGGGGCGCCTGAGTGGCTCAGTCGTTAAGCGTCTGCCTTTGGCTCAGGTCATGATCCCAGGGTCCTGGGATTGAGCTCTGCATCAGGCTCCCTGCTCTGCTGGGAGCCTGCTTCTTCCTCTCCCACTCCCCCTGCTTGTGTTCCCTCTCTCACTGGCTGTCTCTCTCTCTGTCAAATAAATAAAATAAAATCTTTTAAAAAAAACGAAACAAAACATTTTTATCCATTTGTAAAGAATAGTTTCAAGTTAAAATATAGCTATCAAATTACAATTGGAATATAAGTATACATGACTTTTAACTACCTGAAATGAGAAATCTCATTCATTTAGTTCCTGTGCAGATTTGTTAAACATCTTCAACATGCCAACTATTTTAAATAAGTTGATTTTTCTTTATTAAATGCTTCAATAATTTATTTTTATATAAAAATGATTTCTACAATATGAGCCATCAATAAAAATGCACAATAAAATTTTAATAATATTTATAGTTTGTTTTTATGTCTACTTGTCGTACAGGAGATAGAGATGAATATTTAAATATGGATAAATGAAAATCCTTCTTTTACATTTAAGCAGTGCTGTAAAAAGCACACGTGTGATCTGCATTTCTTGGATTATTTATAGTATAAAGAGCATAATTAAATAAAATGTTTTTAACATAAGTTTGAATTGTATCATTGACTCTAAGCTATAGCTGTACTAATTACACTGAAAAAATGTAAAGGAATTCCTGTTAAAATTATTTTTTAGATATGTTCCCAATTTAAATATGAACAGGTATAATTTCATGTATTTTATTTTCTGTCATTTTAGTCACATAAGCCTCCCTTGGCCGCTTGGCTTCTGCTGTGTGAGTTAACTGAAAGTTCCTACTTCACAACTGTTTTAAAAGAGTAAGATATATTGTTCAATAATTCATCAGTACATCTGAAACTAATGATGTACTATATGTTGGCTAATTCAATTTAAATTAAAAAAAAGAGATACCCCACAAATACTTATTTACTTAGTTTTAAAGTCATTTTACACTATTTTTCTAGTATAAGCACTTACAGTTATTCCCCCCCTTCAGTAATGCATTTTTTTTGATGACTGAAGTTTGTAGGTGGTATCATAGCATC
Source organism: Ailuropoda melanoleuca (assembly GCF_002007445.2). NCBI lineage: Eukaryota > Metazoa > Chordata > Mammalia > Carnivora > Ursidae > Ailuropoda > Ailuropoda melanoleuca. Next base: position 120,124,585 of record NC_048222.1, read on the forward strand.
CAATTTCCCAATTTATTTGCTGAAAAATGGAGATGTCTCTTCTCTGTGTTGGATGTTGAGGATGGGTATGGAGTTATATTTTGTCAATCACATATTTCTTTCTCTATTGGGGTAAAGATACTGTTTCGGTTTTCTTTCAGCAGAAGAGAATCATTAAATAGGGTTGAGATGTCTTAATTCAAAAGACTTTCAGTGCAGAATTTTGAAAAGGCACTGGACTCAGAATCATTTGCCATTATTGAAATTTAGGACCCAGTTCTGCCCTCTTTCCCCCTGAAAAAAACACTTACTTTGTTCTCAGTATCCTTTCATACAAATTGAGAGGGTTAGACCAAATCGTGCTTTTCAGACTATGTCCTTTTAATGTCTTCAGGCAGGGCCACTGCTCAGTGGTTTTATTCCTCATAAACGCAGAGGCGCCATTGACTACCTAATCTACTCACAGGACTTGGTTCTGAGTGTAACTCGGAGAGGAGAAGGCAACAGGCCCAACCAGTAAGTTTCAAAACCTCAAGCTGCAGATTCAGTCAGAACAGGTTTACTTTTAAATGTTATTATCAGATTAAAATGTTGGATTCCCTGAATTTACTCACTTGAAAAACTTTTTAGGCCATTTTCTGTGTGTGTGAAAAGAATAAAGTTATTGATTCAATTTTTTATTGTTTAGTGGTCTTCAATTTTTTATTTTTTCTTGAGTCAGTTTTGGCAAGTTATGAATGAGAAAATGTTATTTTCTGCTTAAAATTTCTTGAACAGAGATTTTTATGTCTTTAAAAAATATTTGCAGCATGTGTAGGATGCTTATTTTTTTTAACTTATATAGTTTTTGTGTTCTCTTTAGGATCTCTATTATTGTCATAGATTTGTTAAATTTGTTTTATTTATTTATTTTAGTTAACTTTATTTATATAGCTCTTTATTTAAATTTCCACATTTTTTCCTTTTGTAAGTTTTTATTTAAATTCCAGTTAGCTAACATACTGTGTGATATTAACACCCTGTGCTCATCACAAGTACACTCTCCTTCCGAGTCATTGCAAATTGCAAGATTTCATTCTTTTTATGGCCAAGTAATATTCCAGTGTGTGTGTGTGTGTGTGTGTGTGTGTGTGTGTGTGTGTGTACACCACCTTTTCTTTATCCATTCATCAGAAGATGGACACCTGGGCTTTTCTATAGTTTGGCTATTGTTGATAATGCTTCTATAAACCTCAGAGCGCATGTACCCCTTCATATCTGTATTTTTGTATTCTTTGGGTAAATACCTAGTAGTGCAATTGCTGGGTCATAGGGTAGTTCTGCTTTTTAAGTTTTTAAAAAAAATAGATGTTATTTATTTATTTGTCAGAGAGAGAGAGCACAAGCAGGGGCAGGGGAAGGCAGAGGGAGAAGCAGCTTCTCCGCCGAGTGGGGAGCCTGATGCTGGATGTTCCCAGGACCCCAAGATCACCACCTGAGCTGAAGGCAGATGCTTAACTGACTGAGCCACCCAGACATCCCCATTTTTAACTTTTTGAGGAACCTCCATACTGTTTTTCACAGTGGCTGCACCAGTTTGCATTTCCACCAACAGCGCAAGAGAGCTCCCCTTTCACCTCAACCGTGCCAACAACTGTGTTTCCTGTGTTGTTAATTTTAGCCAATTCTGACAGGTTCTGAGGTGATATCTCATAGTAGTTTTGATTTGCATTTCCCTGATGATGAGTGATGTTGAGCATCTTTTCGTGTGTCTGTTGGCCATTTGGATGTCTTTGGAAAAATGTCTATTCAAGTCTTCTGACCGTTTCTTAACTGGATGATTTGTTTTTTGGGTGTTGAATTTGGTAAGTTCTTTATAGGTTTTAGACACTAATCCTGTATCAGATATTTCATTGAAAATATCTTCTCCTGTTCCATAGGCTGCCTTTTAGCTTTGTCAAATGTTTCCTTTGCTGTGCAAAAGCTTTTTATCTTGATCAAGTCCCAATAGGTTTTCTTTACCTCAAGAGACATGTCTAATAAGAAGCTGCTATGGCTGAGGTCAGAGCGGTTACGGCCTGTGTTCTCCTCTAGGATTTTGATGGTTTCTTCTTGTCTCACATTTAGGTCTTTCATCCATTTTGAAATTATTTTTGTGTATGATATAAGAAAGTGGTCCAGTTTCATTCTTTTGCATGTTGCTGTCCAGTTTTCCCAACACCATTTGTTGAAGAGACTTGTTTTTTCTCCCCTGATAGTTTTTCCTACTCTGTCAAAGATTAGTTGACCACATAGTTGTGGGTCCATTTCTGGTTTTTCTGTCCTGTTCCATTGATCTGTGTGTGTGTGTTTGTGCCAGTACCAAACTGCCTTGATGATTTCAGCTTTGTAATACAGCATGAAGTTAGAGATTATGATGCCTCCCACTTTGCTTTGGTTTTTCAGTATTACTTTGGCTATTTGGGGTCTTTTCTGGTTCCATACAAATTTTAAGATTGTTTATTTCAGCTCTGTGAAAAATGCTGGTGGTATTTTGATACGGATTTCATTGTATGCGTAGAATGCTTTGGTAGTATATTTTAACAATATTTAGTTTTCCAATCCATGAGCATGGAATGTTTTTCCATATCTTTGTGTCTTCCTCAATTTCTTTAAGTGTTCCACAGTTTTCACGTACAGATCTTCTACGGCTGTGGTTAGGTTTATTCCTAAGTATCTTATGGTTTTTGGTGCAGATGTAAATGGGATTGATTTCTTGTTTTCTCTTTCTGCTGCTTCATTATTGGTGTATAGAAATCCAACAGATTTCTGTACATTGATTTTATATCCTGTAAATTTGCTGAATTTCTGTATCAGTTATAGCAATTTTGGGGAGGGGCATGTTAAAGGTTTTCTACATCGAGGATCATGTCATCTGCAAAGAGTGAAAGTTTAACTTTTCCCTTGCCTATTAGGATGCCTTTTCTTTCTTTTTGTTGTCTGATTGCTGAGTCTAGGACTTCCAGTACTATGTTGAACAACAGTGGTAAGAATGGACATCCTTGTTATATTCCTGATTTTTGGGAAAAAGGTCTGAATTTTTCCCCATTGAGGATGATACTAGCTATGGACATTCCATATATGGCCTTTCTGATGGTGAGGTATGTTCTTTCTATCCCTACTCTCTTGAGGGTTATTATCAAGAAAGGATGCTGTATTTTGTCAAATGCTTTTTCTGCATCCATTGAGTGGATCATAAGTTCTTATCCTTTCTTTTAATTAAAATGGTGTATCATGTTGATTGATTCGTGGACATTGTACCACCCCTACAGCCCAGGAATAAATCCCAGTTGATCATGGTGGATAATTCATTTAATGTACTTTAATGTACTCCAGCAGGAGTCGATTTGCTAGTATTTTGTTGGGAACTTTTGCATCCATGTTCATCAGAGAATTTGGCCTATAATTCTTTTTAGTGCAGTCTCTGGTTTTGGAATCAAGTTAATGCTAGCCTTATAGAATGAGTTTGGAAGTTCACCTTACATTTCTTGGTTTTTTTTTTTGGAACAGTTTCAGAAGAATAGGTATTAACTCTTCTTTGAATGTTTGGTAGAATCCCCTGGGAAGCATTCCGGTTCTGGACTTTTGTTGTGATATTTTTTTTTTTTAAAGATTTTATTTATTTATTCAACAGAGACAGAGACAGCCAGCGAGAGAGGGAACACAAGCAGGGGGAGTGGGAGAGGAAGAAGCAGGCTCATAGCAGAGGAGCCTGACGTGGGGCTCGATCCCATAACGCTGGGATCACGCCCTGAGCCGAAGGCAGACGCTTAACCGCTGTGCCACCCAGGCGCCCCTGTTGTGATATTTTTGATTGCTGATTCAGTTTCTTTGCTGGTTATGCATTTGTTCAAATTTTCTATTTCTTCCTGTTTTAGTTTTGGTAGTTTATATGTTTCTAGGAATTTATCCATTTCTTCTACATTACCTGATTTGTTGGCATATAATTACTTACAATATTCTCCTATAATTGCTTGTGTTTCTGCAGTATTGGTTGTGATCTCTCCTCTTTCATTCATGATTTTATTTATTTGGGTCATTTCTCTTTTCTTTTTGATAAGTCTGGCTAGGGATTTATCAATTTTGCCAGTTCTTTCAAAGAACCAACTCCTAGTTTCATTGATCTGTTCATTGATCTGTTTTTTTTTTTTTAAATTTCTTTGTCATTTATTTCTGCTCTAACCTTAATTATTTCCTTCCTTCTGCTGGTTTTAGGCTTTATATGCTGTTGTTTTGCCAACTCCTTTAAATGTAAGGTTAGGTTTTACATATGAATCTTTTCTTGCTTCTTGATGAAGGCCTGTATTGCTACATACTTCCCTCATAGGACCACCTATGCTGCATCCCAAAGGTTTTGGACTGTCGTGTTTCATTTTGTTTTGCTTCCATGTTATTTATTTTTGAAGATTTTATTTATTTATTTGAAAGTGAGAGAACAAGCAGGGTGAGGAGCAGAGGCAGAGGGAGAAGCAGACTCCCTGCTTAGTAGGGAGCCCAACATGTGGCTCAATCCCAGGACCCTGAGATCTTGACCTGAGTCAAAGGTGGATGCTTAACAAACTGACCCACCCAGGTGCCCCAGTTCCATGTATTTTTTAAAATTTTCTTCTTTAATTTCCTGGTTAACCATTCATTCTTTAGTAAGATGTTATTTAACCTCCATGTGTTTGTGGTCTTTCCAAATTTTTTCTTGTGGTTGACTTCAAGTTTCATGGCACTGTGGTGTGAAAATGTGCATGGTATATATCAATCTTTTTGTACTAGTCAGGCCTGATTTGTGACCCAGTATGTGATCTATTCTGGAGAATGTTCTATGTGCACTTGAAAAGAATGTGTATTCTGATGTTTTAGGGTGGAATGTTCTGAATATACCTGTTAAGTCCATCTGTTCCAGTGTGTCATTCAAGATCATTGTTTCATTGTTGATCTTCTGCTTAGATGATCTCTCTGATCTGTGAGTGGGTTGTTAAGGTCTCCTACTTTTCTTGTATTATTATCAATGAGTTTAAGTTTGTTATTAGTTGATTTATACATTTGGCTGCTCCCAATTTGGGGGTATATATATTTACAATTGTTAGATCCTCTTGTTGGATAGACCCCTTTATTATGATATAGTGCCCTTCTTCATTTCTTGTTACAGATGTTTGTAATCTTGTTTAAAATCTAGTCTATACAATATAATTATGGCAACTCCAGCTTTCTTTTGATGTCCATTAGCATGGTAAATGGTTCTCCGTCCCCTCACTTTCAGTCTGGAGATGTCTTTGTGTCTAAAACGAGTCTCTTGTAAGAAGCATATCAATGGATCTTGTTTTGCTTTGTTTTGTTTTAATCCATTCTGTTACTCTGTGTCTTTTGATTACAGCATTTAGTACATTTACTTTCAGGGTAATTATTTATAGATTTGAATTTAGTGCCATTATATTATCTGTAAAGTCGCTGTTCCTGTATATTGTCTCTCTTCCTTTCTAGCCTTTGTTACTTTTGGTCTCTCCTTCCTGCTCAAGGGGTCTCCTTCAATATTTCTTGCAGAGCTGGTTTAGTGTTCACCAACTCCTTTAGTTTTTGCTTCTCTTGGAAACTCTTTTTCTCTCCTTTTATACCGAATGACAACTTTGCTGGAAAAAGTATTCTTGTCTGCATATTTTTCCCATTCAGCACATTGAATATATCCTGCCACTTTCTTCTGGTCTTCCAAGTTCCCATGGACAGGTCCACTGCTTAACCTTATGTGTCTACCCTTGTATGTTAAGGACTTTTGTCCCTGGCTGCTTTTAGAATTTTCTCTTTATCTTTGTATTTTGCAAATTTCACTATGATATGTCTTGGTGTTGATCTGTTTTTGTTGATTTTGAGTGGATTTCTCTGTTCCTTTTGGACTTGAATGCCTATTTCATTACCCAGATTAGGGAAGTTCTCAGCTATAATTTGTTCAAATAAACCTTCTACCCCTTTTTCCCACTCTTCTTTTTCTGGGACTCCTATGATGTGGATATTATTGTACTTTATGGGATCGCTGGGTTCTCTTAAGTCTATATTAATGATCTAATAGTTTTCTTTCCCTCTTCTTTTCAGCTCTATTATTTTCCATCATGTTATCTTCTGTATTACCTATTTATTCCTCTGCTTCTGCCATCCTCATTCTGATTACATCCAGTTTTTCATCTCAGTTATAGCATTTTTAATTTCAGCCTAACTGGTTTTTAGGTCTTTAACCTCTCCAGCCAGGGATTCTCTGGTGTCTTCTATGCTTCTTTCAAACCCAGTTAGTATTCTTGTGACTATTGTTCGAAATTCTTTCTTCAGCTATATTGCTTATATCTGTCTTGAGTAAATCCCTGGCTGTGGTTTCTTCGAAGTCTTTCTTTTTGGAGAATTCCTCCATCTTGTCATTATGTCCAGGTTTCTGTCTTTTGCATGTTATAACAGCTTGTTACGTTTCCTGCTCCTGAGAGTGATGTTATATTGAAAAGGGGTCATATGCTGTACAGGGGCTGGTGGTGCTGTGTTCACTCTGCTCTTGTGTTTTGGCTGCTCCTTCCCACAGGTTAGCCCTCTGCTGAGTTCCTCCTTGCTGGCAGTGGGGAGTATTTGGACCTTTACAAGGTGTGCTTTGATTTGTTTTTTAACATAAGCCTGATTTAAAAAGAAAAAAAAAAGTGTCATCCAAAAAAACAGGAAAGGAAAAAACAGAGAAACAAAAACTATAAGCCTGATTCCAAAGGAAAAAAAAAAAAAAATGCCTGGTCCTATTTCCAGCAGAACTGAAGCTGACACTTTGGAGCACTCTATGATCAGTAGACTTGTTGCGTCCTGGGGGCCTGTGCGGTCCTCTGGGGGAGAGGCCTGCTGCATTTGTTCACAGACCTGCCTGATTAAAGATGTCCCTGCAGGGCGCGGGGGTAGGGAGGGGGGAGGAGGGTTGGTGTAAGTGACTCCAGCTTCCACTGGGGGCACTGTGTTGCTCACTGAAGTCCAACCATGCTAGGGGTTTGGGGGGAAGATGGTGTTACCCCACACTCTCATCCCCAGGGAAGGGAGCTTGCACCTGCCTCTGTTCAGGAAGCCCTCACAGAAAAGCAAACAGTGTTCCTTCTTGTGTCCCAGGCCTTTGTTAGATCCTTGCCTTCAACCTGCCTGTGCCCAGGCCATAGGCACGCCCTGCGCGACAGTTCTCTTGTGTTTTATCTCTGGCTGGTGGCTGGGATTCAAAACTCCAGATCTTAAAGGAACCAGCAAGGTGCAGACCTCCTCCCCTCCTCTAGAGTGTCTGGTGCAGTTTTGTCCCAGAACAACAGTCACATGGCCCCACAGGTGCTTGGAGTCTTCGGTGAGGCACAGCAAAAAGCTGCAACCGGGTTATCTGACCTCTGTGTGCACTTCTGTCTTTTGCTTATGAATGACAATTCAGTGGCTCCTGGTGGGTCCTTTGTCCTTGGGGAGTCAGTATACCCTCTTCCATCTGTACTCCAGCAATGCGAACGTTCTTTCTCAGTGCGACCCAGAGGATCCCCACACCATGCTGTTTACTGTCTGCTCCTGGGCCTCCGCCCTCCTCCTCCCCAGGAGCACCGCCGCCTGCCTTGCTTGTTTCTGTCAAATGAAGCAGGCTTCTAAAACCTCCGAATTTGGGCTTCGCTGTTCGTAAAAACTTGTGATAGTCAGTTCCTCTTGATTCCCCAGTCACTGCTTTTGGGGGAGTGTTTTTCTTGCACGAATCTGACCCACTGCCCTTTCTCCCCCTCTTTCTTTCTCTGTCCTCTCTCTGCATCAAGGACTCCCTCCTCTCTGTGGCTCTGCAGCTTTTCTCTCCCCTAGTTCATGTCTCCACAGCTCATACATGCACGTTGTCTCCCTTTAATTGTTCAGATTGTTCTCTTAATCTTCAAAGCGATTTCCTAGGTGTTCAGAATGATTTGGTGTCGATCTAGCTATGTTTGGGGTTTGCGACAAGCCCAGGGTCCCCCTACTATTCTGCCCTCTTAACTCCCTCCTATCCATAGTCTGTTCTTATTTTTACTTCATTTATATTTCTTCTGTTTTCTAACTCCCTAATTTTTTTAACTTTAACCTCATATATATTTATTATAAATATACTACGTAAATTTCATTCTGTGTCTAAATTTAGGTTCATTCTCTGGGTTTTCTTTAATATTATTGACGTGTTTTATTTCTTTGGGCCATGGATGGGAATTTTTAAATGTTTACGTCATCATTTTCAACATAATTGCATGGTTGTACAGTGCTCAGAAAATACATCACGTGCAATACAGAATCTCTGAAATTTTCTTTATGTCACACCTCATTGATTTTTTCAAATAAACTATACTACAGGTGTATTTTCCAATTGAATACAGAAAAAAATACGCACACTGAATGAAGTATTGTTTTCTTAAAATCTATTTATTACAAATTGTCCATCTTGATATATTTAATACCTTTAATTGGCTCATTTTAACATAATCTTATACTTTGTGGAATTGTCTATTTTTCTATTTAAATTTGTTAAATTTTTTTTTTTTTGAATTATTATTAGCTGTATAAATAATAGAATTCTTGTGTTCTCCTTTGAAATTGCAGCTTCTATCATTATGTAGGAAACTTTCTTATTTTTATCTATTATGAATACATATCCACTTTAATTTGGTATTGTCTTTCCTATCTTTTTTGTTCCTCCCCACCACATATCTTTCTGTATACATGCACATGTATACATGTATATGTATTTATATTCTATGTATATACATAGAAAAAGAGGTATATCCATACACAGACACACGGATAAATACAGGCACATATACATGCTATACATTTGGGTGTTTTATTGAAGTATATTTCATACACAGTGAAATAAAAATCTTAAATGTAGAGCCTGATATTTATATATGTATTTTTGTATTTATAGTATGTAACAACCAACCAAATAAAGACAAGATTTCTTTTATTGCAAAGTGTTACTACATTTATCCATAATTTGGTATTTATTACTGCTTGATCTTCCTTTGTATGAATTTAGCACCACAGTTTGTTCCATTTTCCATGTAATGGACATTTGTGTTATTCCTAGGTTTTGGCCATATAGCAGTTGGTATGATAACACATTTTAATTTTCGATCTCTAATAGGTGTCTAACAGTCTCTCATTGTGATTTTCATTTGGGATTATAAATAGTTTTGAATTCCTGTTTGGAGGAATGTCTAGTTGTTTTTGACCATGTTTTAATTTGAGCTTCCCTATGGAATAATGATGTTTGACAACTTTTCATGTGCTTATAGTCTATTTGAATATTTTATTTCAGGAGAGAATTTTCAAATCCTTTGCTTGTTTTTTAATTCGGTTGCTTGCTTTTTCTTATTAATTTGTATAGTTTCTATATTCTAAATATGAAATCCTTGGCAGATATTTGAATTTCAGGTATTTTCTGCCCTTCTGTGGCTTTCCTTCTTACTTCTTAGTAGTGTACTTAATAAGCAGATTTTTAATAATTTTGATTAAGTCAAATTTGTCATCTTTTTCGTGGTTACACTTTTTATGGCCTGTTTAAGAAATCTTTGTCTAACACAAGGTCATGATTATATTCTCTAGTGTTTCCCTCTAGAAGCTTTTAGTTTAACTTCATATTTAGGTTTCATCTTGAATTAAGTTTAGAATATTGAAAGATAAGAGTCAATGCTAATACATTCCATTCTGCATTTCCAGTTGCTATAGCATCCTTTTTTGAAAGTATATTCTTTCCTTCATGGAATTGTTTGGATGTTTTTTATTGAGTGACCATAGAAGTGGGGCGCTACTGTGCTCTCTCTTCTGCTCAATTGATATGCTTGGCTCTACTTATGTGAATACCACACAGTATTCATGAAGTAACTTTATCGTAATCCTTAAAGTCATGTAGTGTCTTTATGTATATGTATAGTATATCTAGAATTATTTTTAAGAAGATTTTATTTGTTTATTTGATAGAGAGAGCAAGAGACAGAGCATGAGCAAGTGAGGGGCAGAGGAAGAAGCGGACTCCCACTGAGCAGGAGCCCAGTGGGGGCTGGATCCCAGGACCCTGGGATCATGACCTGAGCCAAAGGCAGACGCTTAACTGAGTGAGCTACCCAGGCGCTTGATCTATAACTATTAGATTGTCTTTTTTTCCCCTTTTCGTGTCAGTTTCATTAATGTCTTTTTTTTCCTGGCAATGTTCCTTTTATTTGAATCATCAAATATATTGGTGTAGTACTGCTTCTAATGTCCTTTTAATTTTTTGTGTGTGGTATTCTCAAATTCATCTACCTACCTTTTAGGAGCTCCTAATATTTATATGAAAGAGATCTAGTACCTAAGTCCTATCTATTCCCTGATGGCATCTGGCAACTTCATTGCTTAATAACATTTCTGAAACCGTATTCCATTATGTTCCCTGGACTCTGTTAATTTTCTTCAGACCTACATATCTAAAAGCATATTAAATTATTTTACCCAGCATTTTATGTTTTATGTAGTCAGTTTTTCATATCAGATATCATCTGAATAAATAGTGTTGATGCTATAAAAATTTTAATTCCACTGAAATATATAATTCTAATGTTCCTTCTGGTTCCCTAAAATTCATGATGCTTTTACTTTTTGTAACTAGTCATTAATGTTTAATTAATTGATTATGGTATACAATAAATACTTTAAGAATTCAGGTATATATAAATAGCAAAACGAAGACCAACTCTTTACAATCAGCCTAAATTATTAATATGTGGATTCATTGACTTTAAATGCTTGCTTCCCTCATTTTTACCCACCTTACCCATAAGAACAATTATGGGTTTGTTTGTTTTTTTTTAATTCTGGAAGAATGCCTTATAATTTTGGCTCCATGATACAAAATAATTCTCAAGTAGAGCAATAACTCCTTAACTTTTTGTCTGAACTATAAATTTGAGAAATGATTCTGGTGGGTTGGGTCTTGAGAGTAATATTTATTGTCTACATAGTTAATGTTCAAATTTAGGTATTTTCTGAAAAATTAAGACATGATATATGTAAGATTTTAAGGCATTATGTGAACTTTAATGAAAAAGCTTCCAAAAAGTCAAGATAATGATTTAGGAGATCTTAATTCTTGATCTTTATATTAAACCCAATTAAATTGTGGACAGTATTAATTCTATCTTATAATGCCTTTGTAATATTATATTTTATATATTATCCAAACAATATTAGTGCTCATGTATGAGGCAATTGCCTATACACGCAAATCAGCACAGTGTAAATGATGCTAAGATCTTCACCAGTTGTTTCTGCTACAACTCTCTTCTTGCTCCTCTTCTGTACTTTTTTCTCCTTCCTTATCTCTCTTTCTCTGTCATTGTTTTCTTTTTCTTTCTTGTTTTCATCTTAGTATCCTCCCTTGTTACTTAATGACTTGCCCACTTTTAAATCTTTTTTTCTAAACTGCCAAAATTCATCTTCCACCCTTACAAATCATTGCAAAACAGGCCAGCAACACTCAAGGTGATGTCAGATTTTTCGTTATTTAATGTTATAAGTCTACCCGGATCTCCAGAAAAATTACATATTCCTAAACCTAACTTTGAAAAATCCTGTCCTGAATTCAAAAAGTATCTTCCAAACAATTTTATTCTTCATTTCCTCTCTCCAACTCTTGTTCCCACAGAGGTGTTTATATATTTTTATTGGTATTATGCTCTGAATTTTTGTGTCTAGCCAAAATTCATATTGTTGATGATATTAGTAGGTGGGGCCTTTGAGAAGTGAGGAGGTTATAAGGGTAGAGCTTTCACACTTGGAGCTAGTACCTTTATAAGAGACCCCACAGGATTCTTAGTTGTTTTCACCATGTGAGGACACGGTAAACATATCCTGTCTAGAAACATGAAAGCAGGCTCTCAGAAGACACCCAGTCCGCCAGCATTTTGATCTTGGACGTCCCAGCCTCCAGAATTGTGAGAAATCAATTTTTGTTGTTTAGAAGTCACCCAACCTGTGGTATTTTGTTTTATCAGCCCAAATGGGTTAAGACAAGGGGATATAGTTGTTGAATGCTTTCCCTAAATTATATTCTTTATCTTCACCATTGCAGGTACAAATATTTGCCTATGCTAATACAAAAACATGAAACCAATTATTTACTTTAAACTAATATTTGAATAGCATTTTGTAATTTGTAAAACAATTTAACGTATATTATTTTAAATGTACATGGGAGATACAATTATCTGGATTTTATGGATGGAGAAACTGACACTCAAAAAGGTTAAATGATTTACCGAAAAAAATAAAGTAGGAAATTCCAAAATTTATTAGAGCTGTATTTATCTAGAATAGGTCCTGGCCTACTTTGAATTATTAATAAATGCTTGCTGCATGAATAAAGCAAGACAGGGGTAGGTTTATATCAAACTCATTTGCATGCTATTTATATGATTTTGCACAATATCCTTGAGCATTCTGAGCCTCAGTTTCACTGTCTGAAAGTTGAAAATAATAATGTCATCTTAAAGGACTACTATGATCATTAGGTAGAGTAACATATATGACATAACCAATAGTATGTCATTTAAATTAGCTTTCTTCCTCTCTTATCTGAAGAGTCATAGTTTTTGGTGTTCCAGGACATATAACAGTGTGCAGAATTCTGTATTTTATCACCAGATATTTTGTTTCTCTGCTACTTTTTTTTCCTATGTTCATAAATTGTGTTACTTGTCACCTTCAAAGTAAAGACAAAGTATGGAACATTTGGTGGTAAAATGGAGCTACATTTACATTCTCATAGCTTGTAAAAATTTGTTTTAACATCCATAATCATAAAGTTGCTATGGCAAATTGTTTAAAGCTTAATGTTTTAAATTTAAAAGTTAAAATTTATTTTAAAAAATAGTCGTATTTAGTAACCCCATAAAACATCTGCCTACACAATATTCATATTCTTAAGCAGAATCGAAGGCAGAATCCCAGGAGAAAATGAACTGCAGAGGTATTTCCCCCCTCAGATCCCACTGGAAGACTGTTTAGAACTGCAGAGGATTTGTTCCTTTTTTATTATCACCAGCATTTACTGGAACATATCTTGTTCTGAGAGGCAGACTTCTTTGACAGTTTATATAGAGAGACCACTGCGGTGCAAGAATCCTCTTCTGTTTGATCCTGAACATCATTCTTAATTTTGAGACATTCCAACATAATTATTTTTTGCCTCTGTGCTTAAAAACAGATTGACTATCAAAATCAGCTGAACAGTTGAAATCATGTCTTGGTGATTTACTCTGTAGTTTGGATTTCTGAGACCTGATTTCCAGTTTATGTCTTGTAAGAAGTATACTCCCTCATCTCTCTAGGATTACTTGGTTTTCTGCACAGGTTGTTCAGCTTGTACATCTCGAACACACCTCTGCGCATATTCCTGATCAGGTATCTGGTGCCAGACTAAAAAATTGTCTACATCTCAAAATTATGCACTAATTATCTTATTTTCATTAATCAACTCATTAACAATACGGGCTAAATCTAATCTTTGCCATGTATCCTCAAGCACCCTTTCTGTACTGTATACACGTCCTTGCACACATTATTCACCTACCTTGACTGAAAAAGGCATTCTTTTTTTTTTTTAGATTTTTTATTTATTTATTTGACAGAGAGAGAGACAGCCAGCGAGAGAGGGAACACAAGCAGGGGGAGAGGGAGAGGAAGAAGCAGGCTCATAGTGGAGGAGCCTGATGTGGGGCTCAATCCCATAACGCCGGGATCACTCCCTGAGCCGAAGGCAGACACTTAAGGACTGTGCCACCCAGCCGCCCCTGAAAAAGGCATTCTTCAACCTTTTCTGTAATGCTTTTTATATGCTATGTACGGGCTAGGTGCTGGAGATCCAGAAGAAGAGAAGTTATTTTTCTTTCCTGAAAGTGCTAATGAATAACAAACTCTTGAAATCTTTTTATTTTCATTTTTTTAATTCCTTAAATGTTTGGGTGTAAATAACACATGTTCAGACATGCTTGTGACTTTTATAACAAAGATAAGTTATGTATCCTCTAGAAATTGCCCATTAACTTGGGTATTTACAATAGGATGAAATAATTTGCATAAATAACCCAGGAATCCAGATGAACTATATTTTGGCAAGGTTATCATTCTATAAATGGTTCATTCTCTTACAGCAGAATTAATCTTAGATGGTGAGAGGATAGGGAAGAGATAAAATTAATCCACATTACTGATAACGTAAGAACTTAACTTGCTTAATAATGAGACACTGCAACACTTTAATGCTGTGAACTCACATAGGAAAGCTTCAAAGGGCTGCATTCATTCACCTGATGCTTAAGACTGCAGTAGTTTGAAATAAAATGAAAGTCAATATGTCTTAGATATCCAACATCTTAATACTTTATGTCATTAATAAAACTGATTCAAGTACTTTTCTGATGGCACTATTACATTACTCTTCAAAATTAAAAAAAAAATCAACAATGGTCTCTCGGTTCTAATATTTCTAGAGACTGTGAGTATAATGATATAAAATGGGATTTCCAGAAGTCATTATTGTACAATGCTAATTCACTGAACACAGGCCTACTCATATAAAACATCTCAACTGCATGCATCCTTGCTCTTGTTTTTCTTGGATCCAAAAAGGTTTTTCCTTTGGTAACAAATTTGGGACTGTCTATGACACCTTCATCTTTGGATAGAGGTGCTACAGATGACTTCTTATCTAGTGTCAAGGAAAAGGTACTCATTTAATAATCCTCTTTACTAGTGCCAGGACACTTTGAGAGGTACATTTTTCTCTTTTTATCTTCATCCTCTGCCTCTTATTTTATGTACTTCTGTACCTGAATAACTTCCTACTGGACATTTCTTCTTAGGTTTCTCAGTAAGTAACTCAAACCTGACATGTTAAACTGAACTATATATCATTTGCATATTAGTTAGGTTTTGTGATAACACCCCCATTTTCACACTGGATTATAATTAACATTTCTTGTTTATATTATATGAGGCCCATAGATCAATTGCATGTCTGCTAAGCTTGACTGGATTTTGCATGACTTCTGATTCTGGAACCACTACCCGGGTGTTCTCATGGCAGAAGGTAGGAATGCAAGAGCCCAAGCTATATTACACAGTAACATTTAAAATTTTACCTGGATGAGGTCATGGTAAAATCATGTCTGCTGACATTTCCTTCACAAGAATGGTCACTGGACTATGGTTAAGGTCAGTAAAATTGGTTTTACATTCCTTGTTTGGGGCCAGTGGTACAACAATGAGTAGGAATCCATAACTCTAATACAGAGAGAAAGAGTGAACAGTGGGCAGCATTAATTCAGTCTACGACGATGTCTACAACTTGATCTTTTCCTTAAATCATCCATCTCATTGATCATGCCTTTATATGTGAATAATACCAAATACATTATAGTTGGTAATCTTCCTGAACTCCTGTTTATTCCTCAACAAACAATTAATTGGCCATCAAGAATGTCATGATGCCATCTCTTCAAGTGTCAACTCCTAGCTCTTCATCTGATCGCTACCACCTAAGTTACAGGTATCTTGTCATTTGTCATTTGCATAATTATCTCTATATCCTTCCTGAATTGACTGATTTTAAGGTTTCCTTAAACCTCTTTTCCAAATGAATAAAAATTTATTTCAAAAAATGTGTGATGTAATGTCATTCCTAAATTCAGGTTTTGTAGGGTTTTTTTTGTTTGTTTGGTTGAGTTTTGTTTTTGTGTGTGTGTGTGTGGCTCCCATGACTTTATGGATAAAGTCTTTAAGCCAGAACATAATCGCCACCAGGCCTTTTATGACAAAGACCCTGTTTAGCTGGTTTCCAACTTTACCACTCTCCCATGCTTCATTTCAGCTAGTTGAACATTGATGTTTCTCAGAAGGTACCTTCAATTGAAGTGTCATCTTTCCTTCTTTCCTTTGTCTGTTCAGTGGATGCTTCCACAGGGTGCTGCTGTAACACCATATCTGGGGGGGGAGGCACCCTCCATCACAGCCACAGGATGTGTTTTAAGTGGTCTCCTGCATGGCATCAGCACTGTGTGCATACACACATATGGTATTTGTACCTTAGCACAAATATGTGCATATGTATCTATCCCTCACCCGACTAGGAATGTGAAAGGGGAATTTAGCGATATAATGAAATAAAAACTCTCGTTTTTTGGTACAAAATGTTTGCAAAGATCGTTTCATTTGATTTTACTTTTGATATCACTATTAGCATTTTCATAATATTAGACCTTTTCACAGTATGACATTTATAACATTTTGCCAATAGATAATAAAATTCCAATTTATAATGGCTTGACCTTCCATACTGTCTGGGAAATAATTGGGCTATAACCAAACTTCAGCTAAACTTATTTGAGTTGAGGCCCGGCTTGAGCTTCCTTATATGGAATTCTTATAGTGATTCATTCATCAAGTTATGCAAATTTTAAATATGATATTTCAATTTAAGTATGCATGCACTTTATAATTATCCTGTAAATTAGATTATATCTCAACAGGCGGATCATTCCCTTAAAATCCAAAAATCGAAAAATAAGAGCATGATACTTTAAGGATGAAAAGAATTTAAAACTATTGGCTAAAAATTAATCTCATATGATTACCAAGTATCGTACTAACCAGTATTTTTTTTAATCTGCTACAGATATGTTATAGAATTTAATTCCTTCATAGTAATTTGATTCAGATAATGTTTGCTCTTGTTGGGAGATCACTCTGCCATGGTTCCTGAACATCCTTGCACATCTTTGCTGAATATATCAAATAGCAAGGTCCAGGTGTTTCCTGATAATGAGCAGTTTCAGTAGTTAGTCACATAGACACTTAAGTATGTCAAGGAAATCACATGTGACTGTGAGGCAACTTCTGAGACAGAAGATTGGCTTATTTTCTGCTCGTGACCAAAGTGTTGAGCCCCTGAACCTAGACTCCTCTGCTGTGGCAGAACACACCTTTATGTCGCCTCCATCTGGGCCCATTTTGTCTCCCCTGGCACGCAGACTCAGGGAAACCTGATTACTGTGCTGATGCCCCTGCTCTTGGCTGTGTTGTAGGTACTATATTATTTTGCCAGATCCTTTGAATTTCAGTACTATTGGGTTGTGATATGTTTACCTGCTTGCTTTTTTGGGTCATCTTACTACCCTTTTGTTTTTATCTTGCTTTTCAAATATTTTATTTAGAAAGGTGGGGAGAAGCAGAGGGAGAGGGAGAGAGGATCCCCAGCAGATTCCACACTGAGTGCAGAGTCCCACGAGGGGCTCGATCGCACGACCCTGAGATCATGACCTGAGCGAAAATTAAGAGTCGGATGCTAAATCGATTGAGCCACCCAGGTGCCCCAATCTTACTACTCTTTGCTGTCTTCTCAGGTTGGGATCCTTCCCTGTCAGATTTCCTCTTTCCAAGTAATTGTTTTTCACATTCAAAAATAACCATAATCTCAGTGTACAATATTTTCTCTTATAATTTAACAAGTGGACCTGTATACAAAGTGAACACATAAGGACTAACCTATATCAAGCCCTGCATCAGGCTCCCTGCTCAGTGGAGAGCCTGCTTCTCCCTCTCCCCTGCCCCTGCTCATGACCTCTCTCACCATCTCTATCAAATAAATAAATAAAATATTTAAAAATAAAGTATCCAAAAGAATAAGCTTTACTAAACTACTCTGACAGGTTTCCCGTGTTATTGGGTGGGGGGGGGAGTTTCTCTACACCACCAAGCAATTCTCCAACACCACCTAGATCTCCTACAATTTAACTCAATTCTGACATGATCTACCTGGAGATAGCATTAGATTTTTAAAAAATATTTAAAATGAGTATATTTTAAAATGAGCAATAATGAAAACCTTTGTGGCACTGATTTTGGGACACAAAACTAAAACCCGTTTTAAAGACCAGCTTCCAATTTGTAGGGCCTTTTAAAATTGGATTTATGCCACAACAGCCTGATACATTCAAAGGTGTCTTTTTTTTTTTAAACAACCTTTGTTTCTTCATAATTTGAAATTGTGTGTGATTATGTCCTTAAAATATCTATTCAATATAGTCAATGATATGATTACTCTGATTTTTTCCCATTTAAGCTGATATAATCATTCTAATGTACTTATGAAAGTTGGAACTCAGTCAAATAAGCTGCTATATTTTTCTTGAAATAAATTTAGTTTTCTCTAGATGTTAATTCTATAAGAGCTTTTGTTTCCATTGTTCTTAATCTTGTGTTTCTGCTTCTTTTGTGTCTGTAAAGCAGCATCTATGTGGGCGTATACCACTAAAAGGTATTTTGTGATGAAAATAAGTTTTTTACTGCAGAACTTCTTCAAGCTTTTCTGTTGATAAATGCATGGTGAAACTTTAAGTGGGAAACATAGGGTAATGTTGTTTCCCAAAATTGCTTTACACAAAACCCATCCTCCTCACCTCCGGCAGAATAAAGGTAAATAGTGACATGTTGTGAAGAATTGTTCCAAAAGGATGGTAACTGATCTGTGTTCTAGAGTTCTGTATGTTAATTGTGATTGGTGGAAACCTGAGTTTCTTAGGTTATACAACTTTGACACCATAAAACTTTTTCTTTTTATAATATTTTCAACCATAACTTTTCTAAATGATTAAATGAAGGATTGATGAAATGCTCTGTAGACCTTAACATTAGCAGCAGTGATTTTATTTATTAAAAATAAGACAAGTCTTATTTTTAACAACAACAAATGAAAAAAGTATAACTCTATTATTAATTTTGTTACTAATTTTAATGCATTTGTTAATGTAAAATATTATACAAATGCTCAATATTAAAGGTATATTACTGAGCAGTTGCTATTGAGGACTATTATCTGTATCTTAGGTGGGTAACAGATTCAGAGGATTTAACAGTTGAACTGGTAGAACTCTAGATTCAAACTGGATCTTTCTGATAAGAAAATTGAAAGTATAAATAACCATATACCATGTTGCCTTTAAGAAAAATAACACACACGTTTAGATGAACTACAGATGATTATTATATTCGGAAAGTAAATGGGCGGGGACTGCATAGTTAATAAAATTCTCACGTGACCTTTCCATTGTGAACTTCTGTTGTTAATTACAACAGTAAGCAAATAACAGAATAAATGAGATCCAAGTTGCAGCCATAATTCTAAAAGGCACATGAGTTGTCCATACATATTATTTAATTGCATTTTATTCAGTTTATTGCCTGAGTGCTTTTCTGCATTTTAATTTCTATTTTCATGTCAGTATAAGCCAATATAATAAGAAATCATTCTAGAGAGATAAATTTGAGTAATTAAGCAATTCAGCAGTTCTGGATCCCAACCAAATAGTTTTTAAACATGCCTTGCTATGATCTGTAGACATTTCTTATTTGTTTGCTTTTTCATTATGAATGGCCTGGGACATATAGATGGCATCTTGGGAATTTGAACTTCCAAGAACAGACTGAATAGCCCTCTCTACCTTGCAGCCACTGTTTCTTGTTTTTATCCTAATCATACTATTTGTCATCTACAGCATCTGCAGGGAAAGAGGTTTCTAAGGGCACTAGACCTTGGCAAATTAAATGGGCATTTTAAATAAGTGTTTAAAATATTTAAAATGAGCATATTTTAAAATGAGCAATAATGAAAACTTGTGGCACTGATTTTGGGACACAAAACTAAAACCCATTTTAAAGACCAGCTTGCCTCCTTAGGGTGTTGCTTTATACAATTATATAACTTAAGGAATTTTATTTATCCTTTTGTAAACCTGTATCAGTGTAGAAAGTGACTTGCTCTGCTTTTCCTAGAAAGACAGTATTATAAGGATATTAATTTTAAATTAAGCCAAATAACAAGATTTATATTTGAAAAATAGGATTCATGGGTTTTTTTGGAAAAATTACATGGAAGGTTTTAATGAGAAAATATTACTCATCCTGAACAGAACTCTGTTGGTAAAATGCTTAAACCATGTAATTTATAATACTTTGATAATATTAAAATGTGATGAATGAGGGAAACTTAATAATCTTTAGGATATTTAGAGGTTTTCTAATTAGATAAAACAAGCAATTAAATTCACTTATAAGGGCATCCTAGAAGGATAGATAAATTATTTTATTTTTGTATATCTCACTACACCATCTGAATTTGATTTTGCCAATTTTACTTTCCAATTAGGTTCAGAAATGACAAGAATGTGTTACTACTCATAAATAGCATTTATTCACTTTTTTATTTGTCAATGAATTATTAAGCATCTACCATTTCTGCTGTCCTATGTTCAAGGCAGTGGGTATATAAAAGGAAATAAAACACAGCCCATTCTGTCAAGTATTTCAAGAAGGAAAAAAATTCACTTAGCTTCTCTGTTAATTGTATGCTTTCTTTGCTGGAAAAGTTGAAGTTTTGTGCCTCCTGCAATTATTTGTTTATGCTAAAAACAGGACTTTAGAGTCTTCAGATTTCTTTGTAGATGTTTATGTTGGTGTTTGGAGGAGTATTTTATGTATTGTTAGAGGAAATGTGTAAACAGATTCAATCAAGCCTAAAGAAGGACTAAATCATTGGATTCTAGTGGAACAGTTTATTACCAGTGATGAATTATAGTATATTGAAAATAATGAACTTCCATATTCCCTTAAACCATCTAAGATAGAGTCTCATGAACAACTTCAGATAATTTGGGGGAAAGGTTGACAATACAGGTTACTGAAAAACAGTAGCACCTTGTGGGTTACCTAACAGTACGTTTCAAGTGCTTAAGTTTTCTGACAGTGGATTTTCCCCCCTACTCTTCTCTACAATTTCAAGTTTAGCTCCTCACAGCATTTTACTGTGTAAGGCCAGCACACTAATAGAGGTTCACCTGTGGCCCTCTTTTATGATACCTAATCTTGAGATCTTCGAAGATTTCTGCTTACTCTGTGTAGAAGGGCAAGTGGGGTTAAGCAAAGGAAAAAGTAAAGTTAGCAAAATGAAGGAAAAAACTTTCTTGATGACAATAAAGTACTAAAGGGTCAGTTCTATTTATAAAAGAGGATTAGTATTAGCTCACTGAACATTTACAATTCAGATGACAAGAAGATACTTTTAAGAGCTGATTTACTATTCTCAGGCCAGTGCTCATGCCAAGTGAGCTAAAGTAACTTCACCAGCTGAGCTAGTAAAGTACTTAATATACTCATCTAAGATCTCCACGAGAGTGGCTTTTTGGCTGCAACAACAGGGCCTGCAGCTGTCAGCTTTCTCCACAGTCACCAGTAGATATCACTGCAGTCAATTAGAATTACTACAGAGGATTTCAGACGGAGACACATGCATCTTTTCCCTCTTGCTTAGGCAGCTGCCCAAAGGTCACTAATCCATGACTAGAGGGAGGAAGTCTTGGCAGAGATGGGACTCATGCATTGACTGAACAACTATAATCATCTGTCCAAATGTCTTAGCGAGAACATCAGCCTGATCTCTCAACACAGTGAAATGAGTTTCCTTTTAAAATCCATGTGATTTATCTTGATATAGTTAAACAGGTTAACCCTAGTCACAGTGGCAACTTTCCCGTAATTTGAAAACGGTCATAAGAAAAATGGGTAAAGTAAAGGAACATGTTAAGTGGTTACACCGTAATTATTTCCTAAAATAATAACAGGAAGCTTGGTGCTATTTCTTTTTTTCAAAGTGTTCTTCAATAATGAAGAACATTTAGGAGTAACTCCTTAATATAAATATTAATAATTGTGTAATCATAGTATTTCAATTTAAAGATTTTGGTAGGCATGCTATGTATTAATTTTGGTTAATTTAATTACATCTGTAATTGTTTCAATATATTTTAGGTTTAGATTCTGAGCTTTCAGAAGGCATGGGATAGTGGCAGACAATAAATTTTCTATACCTCAAGTTATCTAATTATTAATATGTAGTCAGAAATACACAGAAAGGAGGAATTATTTCAAAAAGTGGTATGAAATCAACATTCAGTGATATGAAATTAATGTCATAGTTTACTCTGAGCTAAACTTAATTCATATAAGATGCTGTATGGTCGTTGTCAAAAGTAGTTAAAGCTAATACTGTCTTTTGGAGAAAGTTTTATTCTGAGTTATATAACTATGCTATGTTACGGCGCAAAAGAAAACCACATCCATGAAATTTATCAAGTAATTAAATTATTACTTAGGTTTGAGAAGAATGATTTCACATTTATATCTATATAATATTAAGGGAAATGGAGTCTTGGCCGTAATGTTATAATTTGGTTCAAATAATTCTCTTACTTGAATTTGTGGAAATAATTATTTTCACACATAACTAATTCTAGGGAAAAAAGACAAAATTTAGCATTTGCCTTAATTATCTTTATTTTATTTGGAATAACATTAGTTTGTTAGCTTATATCAGGTGTATCTTGTATGTTTTATGTTAATGTTTCCGATTTTAGATGGCTTCACATCCCAAATGGTCACAAGATGGTGCAGCAACTCCAGCTGTTTTGTTTCTCTACTGAATAAACAAACACTCAAAGCAAATAGTGAGGAAGATCTTCTCACACCTCTCTTTTAATCAGAAAGAAAATCACTCCTCTTCCATTTCTGTCTCTCTGTACGAAAATCTGGGTGAAAATGATGCTAAGGAGTGGTCTCCTGGTATGAAAGGAAGGAAGAAGAAAAGTTTTTGCTGGTTAGAGATAGATGGTGTCAGCCACACTCACCATCATTATAAAAAGGAAGGACATCTTTTTGAATCTTTATATAAATAAGTTGGAAGTGAGAGTCACTCTATTTGGATTAAGTGTGTGCAGGTGATCTTGGAAACGGGATGCCTGGATGTCAGCTTTCAAACTTTTGTAGCCAGTGAAGGATTGAAAAATTGTAGAGGAAAGAATAAAGTCTCTTCAATGTGGAAGTTTATTACATTTGATTACCTTGATGACAAACCCACATCAGTTTGACACTATTTTAGAAAGTATGTGTCATGATTTTGAATGATTGATATTTGTGGAGTAAAAATTTTATCAAGAATAACAGCTGAAATGGCTTGTTTTTCAATTGTATAATCTAGTTTTTCACAAATTCTCAGAATAAAAATAATGAGCCTGTGAAATATGAATAGTAATAGAATCTGGGTAAGAAAATAAGGAGAAGCATTTTAAAAGGGTCTGATGAAGACTGGGACTGATTTATAGCTAGCTAGACAAAAATTTTGTACCTCTAGAAGGGGAAAAATTATTATGTACTTAGCCACATTTTCCCCATTAATATTAGGGAAAATAGAATTGGGGCTGGTAATTTAGTGCCATGACAAGCTCATATTATTTCCTTTCTATTTTGAGTTTTGCTCTTTGACACACTGAAATATATAACGGAGATAGCAAAGAAGGGACTTGTTTGAAGAGAAATTGGAAATAAATCCTACAGTTTTAAAACAGGACATGTAACTTGAAAGATTTGTATTGAACTCTTTTGCCAAATTCAAAGTTCTATATAAATAAGAGTTCATTGAATGGAATATTTTGAAAAAGTTCCCTTCCTGCTCTGATTTGTTTCTAGTAAATGCAAAAGCATTTCAGAAGAGGAAGAGCTCTCTGATAAGTATCACTTTCAAAATATAGTGCATGCTTTTATATTGAGCTTAATCTTGAATATCTACATTGACTTCCCATATATCCTGCATTTTTAAGGCAAGCATTTTTCTTGCATAACCATATATTTCAATATTGTTTTAAAGTTTGATTGTTTCGGGAAGACTATTGTCATCCAGCTGCTGATTTATTCCCTGAATATGGTATTTGAAGAAGTGCCCAGCAAAACATCATGTGCAAATAGATCCATAACACATATATTTGTGAGTGATGGTGATGGTGATGGCAGATTATAACCAATCTACTCTATTGTCCCTCTTTTCCTTGGAAAATACTGTCTGTACTAAATCACTGAAAATGTCTTATTCATTATTATAAGTGAGATTATATTACATAATTCACAAATGTCAGTTTGTTTAGATAACATAGAATTTAAAATTTAGAAATAAAACTAAGATGAGTAATAAATCTCACTGACTAATAAAGAATTTTAAAAAGCACTTGATTATCTCAATGCAATGTAGATATATATTGCTTAATCTATGAAGATAGAAAAGAAACAAAAATAAATGAAGTGTTTCAGGAAATGGTTTCTGTAAATCTTGTAAGGGTACTAGGAATCTATTGAGATGAATTTTCTTTTCTTTTCCAGTTCAATTTTTAATTTTTTTCCCAACACAGAGAATCAAACAAAATAGTTACCTGGTCATTCTTAGAAGTTTTGTGTTTTTATTGTTTAAAAATTGTTTATTGAGTTTCAACCATATACTGGAATTATTTTTAGGTACTAGAGATACCTAATTCACACTTATTTCTCCTGATGCCTTATGCAAAGAAATTTTATCTTTTTGTAATATGCTAACTGAATCATCTATGATTCCAATGCACTATCTTGCCTTAATATGTATTCCTTATATATTCTGTTGTAAAGAAACTGGACTGGGATCCCAACGCAAGTATAATTTCTAGAAAAAGTCTCTAAAAAAATAGTACATCAACAATATTTCAATCAAAATATATTACGTATGTCTTGCAAATTATCTTCACATTTGTAAAACTCCCATCAAATATCTGCTCTATCGAGGCACCTGGGTGGCTCAGTTGGTTAACCATCTGCCTTCGGCTGGGGTCATGATCCCAGGGTTCTGGGATTGAGTCCCTCATGGGGATCCTTGTTCAACAGGGAGCCTGCTTCTCCCTCTGCCTGCTGCTACCCCTTCTTGTGCTCTCTCTCTCTCTCTTTGACAAATAAATTAATTAAAAACCTTTAAAAAAATCCACTCTATAAACACAGAATACTAGTATTTCTTCCTCTGCTCAATTTCCCCCTCACCATTAAAGTGGAATTAAACAGTCTTTGGGCCTTACAGAAACTGGTGCAGAAGATGAAGCCCCAGATGGACATTAAGATCATTGGTAGTATATGCACTGCCTCTTACTACAGCCTTAGAACATGCTTTAATCTTTCTGTGCCTCGATACTCCTTTGGGGATTTTAATGCTTACCTGGCTTCCTCACTTACCAGTGAAAATTACATATATGTGACAGTCCCTTGTAAAATCAAATGTACTTTTGTTACTCTAAATTTCTCTAATACAGATACAAAATTCAGTTAGATATCTTTTGTTCTTTAAAAAGATATTTTATAACTTTAAGGTTGATAGCTACCTTGAATGTACTGGACCATGAACATTTAATTTAAGCTAGTATTTTAATTTAGTTTTAAAATATCATTTTCTCGTATGGTATAAAATAAGCAGAGGAGCCATTTCACACCCACTTTTACGGCATATTAAGCTTTAAACTTTCTATTTAATCATTCAAATTAACCTGTGGAAAGTTGATTTTACCCCTCAACCCTACTGCCCTTTTTGGTTTCCCAGTTATTTTAAAAAATTTATAATAAAGTATTGTTAACAAGGGATATTTTGTTAGTTTGATAGGAAGAAATAGAATTCACTCCATAAACCAAAGATGTTATAAAGCAAATTTTCATTCCTTGAATTAAATATTATTCTCTTGTAGTAAAAAATAACAAATTTATGAATATGAGGTCTTTTATGTTATATATTTGGTAATAGAAATGCAAATTTATGAGTCAATACCGTAATTATTAAAAATACATATTTAATGTGCAATTAAATACGTTCATGGTTTTATGAAAAAAGTGTTCTAAGAGATAATTTGATAACATTTTTGGTAATTCTAGCATAATATGAAATTTCTTGTGCAGCATGAGATACATGTTAAGCATTTAGCATTTGTTTTACAAAGTTTTTGTTTTTCTATTTCTTATTAGCATGAGAAAGTGCAGAAACTTTATAACCTGAGGTTCTTTGACTCAGTGTTCTTTGTTACAGTCAAAGCTCTTTGGTTACAAAGAATGGAGACTCACAGAACCACTTAGGAATAGTGGGAGAGAGATTTGCCACAGTCATGATGTACTTCAGTGTTTAGAGATCTCCCTGAGTTAAAGGACAGGAAACAAGGAGCCTGTCTGAGAGGTAGATCTGGGAACATGAAATGTAATCAGGTGAGGCTGCTTTTCATCTGTCTCTCTTCCAAGAAGTAGAAATTTGGGACTTAAACAGATCTTTTACTTATTGTGTAATTGTGCATAGAATTTGTTTAGTTTTAATTTTCAGGATTTATTGACGATTCATTATTGATATATTCTTTAAATATAAATTAAGCATAACAGGGGCACCTGGGTAGTGCAGTCGTTAGGCGTCTGCCTTCCGCCCAGGGCGCGATCCCGGCGTTCGGGGAACGAGTCCCACTTCGGGCTCCTCCGCTGGGAGCCTGCTTCTTCCTCTCCCACTCCCCCTGCTTGTGTTCTCTCTCTCACTGGCTTCTCTCTCTGTCAAATAAATAAATAAATAAATAATCTTTTTAAAAAAATTAAGCATAACAATGTGAATATACTTAACATTCCTGAACCATACACCTGAAAGTGGCTAAAATGGTAAATTTTTCTATGCGTATCTTTAAAAAAAAAGATTTTATTTATTTATTTGAGAGAGGGAGAGAGAGAGCACAAGCAGTGGGAGCGGCAGGCAGAGGGAGAGGGAGAAGAAGACTCCTGGGGGCTTGGTCATGATCCAAGCGGAAGGCAGACGCCCAACTGACTGAGCCATCCAGGTGCCCTTCTATGTATATCTTATGACAATTGAAAGTGTAAAAGAGAAAAGTAGATTAAAATTTACTATATGTTAATAACTCAAATCTGCATATATGATCTTGACTGTATTTACATTGCCATACTTAAAACATGAAAAAAATGAAATACATTGATTATAGTTGTGCATGTGTATTGCACAATATTTAATTTGTAAATAAATAACAGATAAAAAATATATAGGAGCAAATCATTTAATTCCTTTAGTTATTAAACAAATTGAGATCACTTACACAAAGTAACATCCTGGGGCAGTATCACTTTCGCTAAGTAGAGGATTACCATAGAATTTGTTGTCATTATGGGGAGAATTTGGAAGAGAAAAGGAATATGGGAAACAAACAAACCAAGGCAGTGATCGTAAAGTTAACTATACTGGACAAATCTGAACTTAAATTTAGTCACTGTCTGTGTGCAAATAATAAAACTGAAGCCCCAGCCCAAATTGTTTAAGTGCTAGGCCAAAAGAAGTAAAAAAAGAAATGAAATTAGCATTTGTTTTCTCAGAATTTCCAGCTAAGTAAATTTTATTACCTCTGCTCTATTCCCAAGTAATCAGTTTTTATATGAAACAAGTGAATTGTGAGTTAGTTTCCATATTAAAACTTTGCCATTTAGTTATGTAGGTAAATAAGAAAATACGAATAAACATAACATGGAAATTCTAAAGATACTCTATGTGTTCTGACAAACTACATTTTTAAAAATCTTTTACTTCTGATTACAAATAATACTTTTGCTCTATTGGATTTGTCTTTTGAAACTATAAAAAGTTATAAAATTAAGAATTGTTAAAAAATATACCAAATAAAACTCTTGAATGCTTTTTTCAGCCTGATCCATCAAAAGATTTAATGGTGATATTAATTTGTCACAAACAATTGATATAGTGCCATAGTATAGTTATTTTTCAGTGGGCTG
Source organism: Ailuropoda melanoleuca (assembly GCF_002007445.2). Lineage (NCBI taxonomy): Eukaryota > Metazoa > Chordata > Mammalia > Carnivora > Ursidae > Ailuropoda > Ailuropoda melanoleuca. The sequence goes on from NC_048222.1 coordinate 120,152,299, forward strand.
TGTATAATTTACTTCTAGTTGAAATACCAAAAGGATATTCTAATGATGTTTTTAATCTAAAGTTATTACAATATAAAATAGCTAAGGGTGCCTGGATGGCTCTCGTTGGTTAATAAGCACATGATTTCGGCTCAGGTCATGATCTCAAGGTCCTGAGATGGAGCCCCACGTGAAGCTCCACACAGAGCATGGAGCCTACTTAAGATTCTTTCTCCCTCTGCCCTTCCCCACTGCCACTCATGCATGTGCGTGCTCTCTAAATTAAAATATAATAATAACAAATATATATAAAATATCTAAATACATTTTTCCTCAAAATTAGTAAGGACTTGGGATGCCTGGGTGGCTCAGTCGTTAAGGGTCTGTCTTCGGCTCAGGTCATGATCCCAGGGCCCTGGATCAAGTCCCATATTGGGGTCCTTGCTCATTGCTCAGCTGGGAGTCTGCTTCTTTCTCTGCCTGATGCTCCCCCTGCTTTTGCTCTCTCTCTCTGACAAATAAATAAATAAAATCTTTAAAAAAATTAGTAAGGAATTATCAAGGCGCATAATTCTGGAGAGAAATATCTAATATTTGATTCTCACTTAGTAACTTGTAAGCAAAGCACAGCTCAATCAAAGTCCATCAACTATTTAATACATAAACAAAATTAATAAAATGTTAGATTATGCTTATGTTGATATTAGTATTATGATCTAACTTCAAGATTAACATACTGATATTCCAACATTTTAAAAATTATATACTTAAGAGATTTTAGGGAATTCAAAATTTAATAGATATAATTTACTTAATAGATAAAGAGTAAACAGAAGCACAATTTATTTTTTAGGTTTAAGAAACAACATTAAATATGGTAGCATTTCTTAATGACAACAGCAGCCAATAGTTTCTCATCACCCTGAATTTGTGAATCAATTAATGTATAAATTACTAGCTTATTTTAACAATCAAAGAGTTTTGGTATGATTAATCAAATATACCACAATGATGTAAAATACAGTTAACATTCAGGATATACTTGTCCCTTCAACTAAAAATAAACGAATTCTCAACATTTGCTGCAACATGGACGGCACTGGAGGAGATAATGCTAAGTGAAATAAGTCAAG
>NC_048222.1:120153510-120164618 GCF_002007445.2 Ailuropoda melanoleuca
CAAACTTTACATCAGAATCAGGGGATGTACTGTATGGTGATTAATATAATATAATAAAATAAAATTAATTATTAAAAAAAAAAGAAAAAAAAAGAAAAAAAAATAAACCTATATAATGGTCAGTAAATCAGAAGAAAATCGTTTAGTACTGTAATTGCCAATTTTTCTCAAACATATTTTACTAGGTAATGTTCTAGACTATAGGGTTCAGTTATATTCTATTATGTTATGCAGACCATAAAGCAATACAGAGGAGGCAGGTGAAAAGTCCTATGGAAAAAGGAAAACTGTGAAGAGTAAAATTCTAGGGGCTGATAAAATATGAATAAGTATTTTGGAAGGAGGGAGTTATAAAGACCTGATTCACAGTGAGGAAGGGAAGTATGCCCTGAAAATATGTCAAATAAAAGGATTTCTAGCAGAGGAAATGTTAAGTGTAAATGCCATGAGGCTAGAACAAATGTACTGTTTTCTAAAGAAACAGGAAGGCCGGAAGAAGACTCACTGTCTACTAGTCGGAAGGAATGGGTTGTCTTATGACCCTGACTAATCATCTCAAGTCCCTGGACTTCTGATTCCATAACTGCACAGTCGAGACATAAATCTGCCCTAATTACCTCTGAGTTGGGAAGTGATAATGTTTGTTAAAGCATATTGAAAATTGTAAAGGGCTATAAAAATGTAAGATACTGTTTTAGAACTATGTTTTTATATGATACAACCTAAATTGTCTGAGGCCCTGTGCCGGTTAGGTGTGACAATAAGGAGAGATGTTTACTTGAAGTGTGTTGGATGGAGTGAAGGTGACTTAACTTATTCCATAGGTTAAAAGACCATTTAACCATTTCTACCCCCATCTTTCTTTTGAGTCTCAGTTACTTATTGATAAACAGGAGTAATATTGATATTCCAACATTTTAAAAATTATATACTTAAGAGATAAGCCTAATTTATTGATTTTTGGTAAAAATTTGTTGAGATACTATATACAAAGTACTTAGCAGAGTGCCTAGGGTATATTAATTACCAAATAACCAGGGGCTTTAATAGCTGTAATTGTCTATTTATGATCATTTTGATCATGAGATGTACCAAAATACAGTATCTAATCTCATATAAATTCATATGTATAGTTCTTAATCACTGATGGCGAATGTATAATTATATTATAAAGCAATCATAGATAACAAACAAAATAAATTAACCACACCAACTATATTTGGAAGTCAGTAATTTTATTAAATAATTAAAGTTTTGGAATAGTAGAAGCATTGAACTCATAAACACATTCACGTTTTTAAGAATGTTCTGTTTTGATTAACCAAAATAATTAAATACACACACCACTGGCTTTTAATTAAAAAAGATAACCATGTTATTTCATAGTCCTCTTGAATCATAACAAGTGTGTAGTTTTATTTGTCAGATAATACCATCTAAAATAAGATATTTTAACAGAGCATAGTATGTGTTTCTGCAAAGGGTACAAACCACGGAATTATATAATTTGATGGATGTGTATTTAGCAGCTGATCTGTATTAAAATTTATGGATACAGTGGTGAAACAAATTCCTTCCACTCTTGGTATAACTAATTTGGGGAAGATTGCCACATAGACATGGATATAATGAAATGTAGTAAGTTAAATGAAAGTAGGTATACAGACATCGGGCTGTGTGGTATGAGATTAGTTAAGGAAGGCATTTTGAATGAGGGAACTCTAAGTGAAGACTTCAAGGTTTAAGATCCAGCTGATCAAAATCAGGAGGATTTGAGTGTTGTAGGCAAAGGGAAAACCATGAGCTAAAACAGTACCAAGAAATATGAGGAAAAAATGATCAGAGATGATGAATTTGTTCACTTTCTTTATTTTGATAATAATTCCATGTGTTTATTATACATATATCAAAGCTTAAAAATCTTAAATCTTAGAGCTCATCCAGTATAATGTTTTTACCATTTTTCCCATTGCCAAGCCCATAGTAAGTTAAAAAAAAAAAAACTTAACAAATTGTGCACGTTAATTATGTGTAGTTTATTATAGACCAACTATATCTCAATAAAGCTGTAAAACATTTTATAAAGTGATCTAACAATGAATGGGAAGTGAGAATGTAGGTAAATAGTNTATATATATATATATATAAAGTTACATTTTTTTAATTGAACTCTCATTTCTAACGTATGTACCAAGTCCACCTTCCTTTCCAAGATAACGCACTATAACTTTTGAAGAACCTATAATCTCCATAGTTTTTCCACATTTCTGAAACATATACAAAGGCTCAAGATTTTTAATTTATGTTTCAACTTTTAATTTTCAGGAAAATTCAGATTTACGTGGGAGTGCCAAAGATAGTAGAGTGAATTTCTGTATACTTTTCATTCCATTTCTCCTAATATAAACATTTATAATAACCATGGCACATTTGTCAACATGAAGATATTAGCATTGGTATATTATTGTTAATGAAACTACAGACTTTAACTGGACTTAATTTTTCCACTAATTTTTTTTCTGTTCCATGATTCAGTCCACAGTACCCCATCATGTTCAGTTTTCATGATTTCTTAGCTCCAATCTGTGATGGTTTCTCAGTCTTTCTCTGTCTTTTGTGACTTGGAAACTGAAGATACTGTTCAGGAATTTTGAAGAATTTTGTAGAATGTCCCACACATTTGGTTATTTTTAGGTTTTTCTCATCATTCAACTGGGAGTATAAATTTTGGGGAAGAATATCACAGAGGTGAATTGTCTTTTTCATCCTGTCTTATCGAGGGGGAGGTGATATCATCATGACTTTCTATTGGTGATATTATCCCTGATTATTGGAGAAGGTGATATTCACCAAATTTTCTGTTCTGTAAATCCCTTCAAGTTCATAGATCGGCTCCTTTACTCTCTTCAATGTAGCTATCTCATTATTTATGATATGATTAAATTCATTCTTATACCATCTGCATTCCATTCTGGAACCCCTGATGTCATGCTTTTGGTTTGATTTTAAATCGGCATACAGGAAAAATCACTCTGTGGGTTTTGACAAATGCCTAGTCATGTACCTACTAGATAGTACTATATTGATCAATTCTGTTATCTCCAAATGTTTCTGCCTGCTGCCCCTTTGTAGACAACCTCTTTTTATACTCTCCCCTTGACAACCATTGATCCATTTTCTATCCCTGTTGTTTAGCTTATTCCAGAATGTCATATAAATTAAATCATACAATATGTAGCCTTTGGAACCTGGCATCTTTCACTTAATGAAGTACATTTAACAGTTACATTGTTGCATGAATCATAGTTTTTTTTTTCTTTATTGCTGAGTAGCTTTTATTTATATGGATGTTATCCCGTGTGTTTATCCATTCATCTGTTTAAGGATATTTGAGTTGTTCCAGATTTTAGTGATTATAGATAAATTGCTATAAACTATTGTGCAGAGATTTTGTGTTAACATGTTTCCAATATACATGGGAAACTTCCAAAAAATGGAATTGCTAGGTTATATGGTACGTGTTCAATTCATTTTTTGCCAGTTATTTTTCCTCCAAAATCTTGTTAATTGAAATAAAATTTACATAAAATAATATGTACTATATGGAGTTCAATAAGTTTTAAATATCCATTTCTTCATGTAACTAAATCCAATCAGGATTTAGAGCATTTTGATCATCCCAGAAAGTTCTTTATATTATTTTTGAGTCAAACTCGCTCTGACGCACATACACAGAAACAACTGCTGCTCTGGAGCACCTGGGTGGCGCAGTCCTTAAGCATCTGCCTTCGGCTCAGGGTGTGATCCCGGCGTTATGGGATCAAGCCCCACATCAGGCTCCTCCGCTATGAGCCTGCTTCTTTCTCTCCCACTCCCCCTGCTTGTGTTCCCTCTCTTGCTGGCTGGCTATCTCTGTCAAATAAATAAATAAAATATTAAAAAAAAAAAGACAAACAACTGCTGTTCTGATTCTTATCTCCATAGATTAATTTAATTTATAGTTTCATTGAGCAAATGGAAAAATACAGCATATACTCTTTTGTGTTTGGCTTCTTTTATTCAACATTTTGTTTTTGATGTTGATTCACTTGTTTTATGAATTAATCATACCTTTTTGTTGATATTTTTTCATAAAATTAATGATCATGCTTGCTTTATTCATTAAATTGTGAAACATTTTAGTTTCTTTTCCCTAGATTTTTTGATTGGTTGTAACAATTGTATACATATTTTTGTAGAGAAAAATTTTGATTTCTTTAGGGTAAATTCATAAAAGTGAAATCATTGGGATATGAGTGGATGTATTATTACTTTATAGCTGACCAACAGCATTTTAAAGTGCTTAAATCATTTTACACACCCACTAATAATATGTTAGAGTTCCAACTGCTACATATCCTAAGGTAATATTTATGTTGTCTTTTTATTTTAGCTATCCCAGAGGGTGTGGCATAGTGTCTCATTGTGGCTTTAGCTTCCATTTTCTTGATGAATAAAAATTGAAAAAACATTCTTTATTAGAGATATGCATTAGGAGTATTTTCTTTGCAGTTACTGCTTTTCACTTTTTTTTTTTTAATGAGTTACCTTTATGGGCAAAATATTTTAACATTAATGATGTCCAATTAATTTTTTTTCCTTTTAGAAAAGTTCAGTTTTTGATCTAAGAAATTTTTACTGACCCATGCTTTTGAATATATTGTACTGGCTTTTATAATTGATGATTTTTAGCTTTAGCTTTTATATTTAAAGTACTTCTTGTTGAGCTTACATCCTCCTATCAACTGTATTCCCTTATTTTTAGGTTCTTTGTTATTATTATTGTTTATTCCTTCCAGTGTGAACTGTCATGTCATTTGCACACAAACAGTTGCATTTCTTTTTTAATCTTTATGAATCATCTTTTTCATTGTATTTTTGCACAGGCAAGGTCCTCAAGGAGCATTCCGAAGTGACAATAGAGACTTTTTTAGGGGAAAAGCATTCAGTATTTCGCTATTAATGGTGAGAAAGTCCTCTTCCACTCCTGATTTGCTGAGAGGCTTTATCCTTCATATTTAATTTTGGCAAGTGCTTTTTCTTTGTTTATGTGGATGATGTGGTTATTTTGCTGTTTTTTTAAATACGGTGATTTAGATCGATTAATTTTCAAATGTTAAACCAACTTTTCATTCCTGGGTTTAATCTGTGTAGTCAAGTTGTATTAATTTTTTATGTATTACCGGATTCAATTTGGTAATATTTTTTGAAAATTTTTACATTTGCATTTAAACCCATGAAGGATATTGATCTATAATTTTCTTCTTAGCAACATCTTTGGAAGGTTTGACAAAATGATTAAGTGAGTTAGGAGTATTTTGTTCTAGTTAATCAAAAATTTGTTTAAATACTTGAAACAATTTACTGGTAAAGCTGATTGAGATTTCTTATGGAAATATTTTTAATTATGAGCATTGACAAAAGATAGAGGCATATTCAAAGTTTCTGTTTCCTCTTCTAATAGTTTTGGAAAGTTGTGCTTTTCAATGAATTGTCCATTTCTTCTGATTTCCTAAATATTGCCATAACCTTATTCATAATATTTATTATTAAACATTCAATATTTGTAGAATATGTAGTAATGATCCATCTTTAATATCTGATATCAAATTATTTTCTCTTCATCAGTCTTGCTATATTCCTATCATTTCTATTTATCATCTTAAAGAAGTAACTTCTGTCACTGCTTTTTTAGTTTGTTTTCTATTTCATTTATTTTTGCTATTTCATTTTATCTCTTCTAAATAATTGAACTTCAGTTTGTACTTACATCTTCCTAAATACAGTCTTCTAGCAGGTCATCTGGGTGGCTCAGCTGGTTAAGCATCTGCCTTGGGCTCAGATCATAATCCCAGGGTCCTGGGATCAAGCCCTACATTGGGGCTCTCTGCTAAATGGGGAACCTGCTTCTCCCTCTCCCTCTGCCTGCCACTCCCCCTGCTTGTGCTCTCTTTCTCAAATAAATAAATAAAATCTTTAAAAAAATATAGTCTTCTAGCTTCTTTAATTTACTCTTCTGGCTTTTTTTTTTTTTTTTAAGATTTTATTTATTTATTTATTTATTTGACAGAGATAGAGACAGCCAGCAAGAGAGGGAACAAAAGCAGGGGGAGTGGGAGAGGACGAAGCAGGCTCATAGCAGCGGAGCCTGATGTGGGGCTCGAACCCATAACGCCGGGATCACGCCCTGAGCCGAAGGCAGACGCTTAACCGCTATGCCACCCAGGTGCCCCTACTCTTCTGGCTTCTTAAGTTGAAAACTTAGCTCATAGATTTTAAATTTTTCCTCATTTATAATACTAACGTTTAAAGCTACACATTTCCCTCTATATAGATTTAGTCTCATTCCCCGATTTTTTAAAAAGATTAATTTATTTGAGAGAGACTATGTGAGTGGGGGGAGGGAGAGAAAGAATCTTAAGCAGATTCCCCACTGAGTGCAGAGCCCATTGGAGGGAGCTCTATGTCAGGACCACAAGATCCGGAACTAAGCCGAAACCAAGAGTTGGATCCTTAACTGACTACACCATCCAAATTCCCCCTGATATTTTTGATATATTGTACTTTAATTCTCATTTAGTTGGAAATATTTTCTATTTTCTCTTGTGATTTAGTATTTAACCAATAGGCTGTTTAGGAGTACAGTGCTTAATTTCCAAATATTTGGGGAGATAACTGGGCAGTTTATGATTTCTAATTCAGTCTGGTTGGGATCATAGTGGATATTCTGTATGATTTCAATACTTTAAATAATTTGTTTAGTTTGTTTTATGACCTGACATTTATTTAGCTGTGTAGTGTTCTATAAATAATAATTAAATTAATTTAGCTGATGATGTTGTTCAAATTTTATCATTCTATTTTCATTATACTTTCATATTTTTCATCATTATATTTTATATTTTTGCCTTATCAGTTCCTAAGAAATGGATGTTAAATGCTCCACCGGGATGGTAGGTTTATCCTTTTTTAACTTTAGTGCTGTCAATTTTGTTTTCATGCACTTTGTAACTCTGTTATTTAGTACATATTTATGAATATTCCATTGACCATTTTATCTTTAGGAAGTGACCCTCTTTCCCTAAGGTAATGCTACTTGTCCTGGAGTCTAACCTGTCTGATGCTAATGACTCAACCTCAGCTTTTTGAGTTTAGATTTTGCATGCTATATCTTGTCTTTTTGTTTTTAACCTTTTCATGTCTTCATATTTAAAAAGCATCACTTAGAAGCACGTAGTTGTATATTAGGTTTTTTAAACTATTCTGACAATTTCTGTCTTCCCTTTTATTTGGAATGTACAACCATTTATGTATGATTTAATTGTTACGCCTCAAATATATCCATTTTTCCTACATATTTTCTGTTTATTCTCTCTGTCCTGTATTTCTTTCTTTCTTTTCTGCTATTATTTGGGTTAATTGAACAGTTTTAGTTTTTAAGTTTGTCGTTCTATCTACTTATTGGCTTTTTTTTTTTTTTTTTTTTTTTTTTTTTTTTTTTTTGCTATACTTTTTTATTGTTTGCTGTAGGAAGACTGAAAGTTTATCTGTGGAAACAGAAGTACTAAGCAGTATGTGATTATAAGTTTAAGAGTGTTGTATTATGATGAATAATGGCTCCTGAAAATATCCCAGTCCAAGTCATTGGGACCTGTGAATGTTATATGGCAAAACTAACTTTGTAGATGTGATTGTTAAAGATCTTGCAATAGGAAGATTATCCTGGATTATCCTAGTAGGTCCTCAGTGTAATCAAACAGAAAGAGAAGGAGATTTGACAACAGAAAAAGACAATGTGACAGCTGAAGTACACTGCTGCCCTGCTGGCTCTAGAAGGTGGGAGAGGCAAACAGGTTCTCCCTTAGAGTCCCCAGAGGTCACAGGTGTGTTGTTTTACGTCCCCCAATTTGTAGTCATTTGTTACAGCAGACTCAAGAAGCACTTGGATAGGACCTTGTATTTGCAATGTGACCAAATATAATAGAGTGTTATGCTTTCTAGGGTTTAGCAGCATCAAGGTATAAAATTAAGATGGACTTTTGATTAATTATTTCTTATCTTGAAAGGTCAGCTTAAGTGTTTGCTGCCAATGTATGAAAGGTATGAAATCATTGGAATTCATCATATATATGAAAAGTACAAAGGACTTGAGATTTGGAAAGACTCTATCCATTATATTTTATAATCATATTTTACTAAAGAAAAAGTTACATTAGAAGACGGAGGTGATTTATTATGTCAAAACAAATTATCCATTCTGTTAAATTCCCTGCACCAACAATATTTCTAACTGGAACATTCATCTTCATCATCTACTCTCTAACCTAGTTAATCTTAATATTCCAGACTTGTAGAGTGACAACCAGCAAGGTTTTTGGTCAACGTCTAGTGTTACTTGAGAGTTGAAAAAATGGGGCCTAGAAATATTAAATTTATCATTTATCATTCTGATTCTAAGATAGTAAAAGGCCACAAATCATTTGGTATTCCACAGAATACATTTCTCTTAAATCCTGGAACAGTGATTTTATAACTTTACATCCTTTAAATATGTATCTTGGTATTATCCATTTCATTGAAAAGTCATGTTTCACTTAGGAAAACAACAGCTACTCTGGGATTTCTGAGGAGGAATGGCTTAATTTGGGCCATTTTAATCCAACCATTGTTGGAGGGTTAGGTGAGGAAGGCCAGGAAGAAATTCTGTAAAATAGTTGATTCACAGGCAGTCACACGGAAGCCTCAGTAAATGTCACCAGTCTCATCAGGATATTGTTAGCTGTTCAAGCAGGCCGTTTTCCTGACCTGTCTCTGAAGTGGTGGTAGATCTCAGCATTTTTGACAAGACCTCTTAAACATCCGTTCTCAGCTGCTGGCTGAGAAGCAGCATATGTGAGTCTCAAGGCTCAGCTTTTGTGCAAGATATGCTTTCACCTGCCTCAGAGATTTATTTCCCCTTCCAGCTTCTAACTCTGCGACAGTGTTTCACAGTGGTTGACCTGACCCCAGAACTACATTTGGGGAAATACAGCTCCTGATTTCTCTCTGCAATACATAAGAGACCTTAAAAGGGGTACCACTGACACTAAGTTGAGCATGAATTATTTTTTCTTTGAATTCCTCAAGGTTTATGACATTTTATTTTTGGTAATTGAAATAGCCTTTAATAAAAAAAAAAAAAAGGGGGGGGGATTTGCCTTTGCTGTGTATTGCCTGTATTACTCTGCTGGTTTTGTTGTACTGTATTTTGTCTATTAACGTTAATCTTCTGTCTGCCTCTGTATTTTTTCAGGCCCTATCAGCCAGCGATGTAATAGCATCACCATAACAGTAACAACAGAGTAAATCTAAATTGACTCTCAGACACTACATATTGGATTACTAATGTGTGCTTCAGTTTTGTTAGGGACCATAGTCTTTCTCAACATGTTTACATCCATCATTTCATCTTTGATTGGAGGTGACCTCATTAAACATCTTTGGTCATTTGCTGATATGTCCTGTACTCCTGCTGTTGATTTTGTAATAACTGCTTTTCCGTTCTGCATCATCAGTCATCTGGCTGAATCAGTAGGTGGGAGAAAAAGTATATAATTTTTTCCCTTAAAGACTATAATTCTATTAGAATCCTATTTAATCTGTCCCAAAATGTCTATCCCAAAGGAATGCTGCAAAAGTCCCTGGGATGAATGAGGAAATAAGCTACATTGCATTGGACTTAATTATATTTTTGTCCCAGAATCTGCCATTTTTAAAAAATAAACTTTAACATTTCAGGACAGTTTTGCTTTACGGAATTATATTCAATCTAGAACAGAGAACTTTCATATACTCCACATCCATATCCCCCTGCTGTTAACATCTGTTACAATTAATAAACCAATATCGATACACTATTATTTTTTTAAAATATCTTTTATTAATTTATTTGACAGAGAGAGAGAGTACAAGCAGGGGAGCAGCAGACTCCCAGGGAGCCTGATGCAAGGCTCGATCCCAGGACCCTGAGATCATGACCTGAGCCAAAGGCACACCCTTAACGACCGAGCCACCCAAGCACCCCTTGATACACCATTATTAACTAGAGTTAACGATTTAGATTTTCTCATTTTTCCCTAATGTTATTGTTCTTTTCTGAGATCAAATCTAGCATAATACATTACAGTTGGTACTGATATCTTCTTAGGCTCCTATTGGTTGTGGCATTCTCTAGGAATTTGTTTGGGATAATCTTGATGCTTCTGAGCCCAATTAGGTATTTTCTAGAACGTCTCTCAGGATTTGCCTTGGATATAAGTCACTATCAATAGTCCACACTTATGGGATAAGAGGAAATTATAATCCATTTTATTCTCTCTTTCTCTTTTTTTGCAACAAATATACCTTTATTTTTCTACAATGAACTGAATTTTTGTTTCAAAAACCCTTTTACATTGAGTGGTCTGTCCCATCTTTCCTAATGGTTATGAACAAGTTCTTTACTTTTTTATTGAAACTTCTTTACTTTTTTATTGAAGATTAATTGACATACAATATTGTATTAGTTTCAGGGGTACAACATGGTGATTCAATATTTATACACATTTCAAAATGGCCACCACTGTAAGTCTAGTTACCATCTGTCACTGAAAAGTTGTTACATTATTTGGCTATATTCCCTATGCTGTACATTACATTCCATGTCTTATTTATCTTATAACTGGATGATTGTACCTCTTAATGCCCTTCACCTATTTCATCTGAGTAATAGTCTGTGTGTGTGTGTATGCTTTGTGTATATAAACATTGTGTATATTTGTATATACACAGTTGTGTATGTGTATATACATATCCCATTGTGTGTATGTGTGTACATATATATATAGTGTGTATGTGTTTATGTGTATATAAATATATATTATACGTAAATATACATTTATATAAAAATTTATACAAACATATACATCTAATATAAATACATTTATTTATATTTGTATATACATTTATTTATTTATATTTTTATATATTTATATTTATATTTTATAATATATTTATATATTATATGTATTATTTATATTTATATATAGTTT